>NC_047166.1:9627481-9774981 GCF_009819705.1 Hippoglossus hippoglossus | reverse complement strand
TCATCGTTTTCCCACCTATCTCCGCTCGGGCCTATAATTAGCGACGGCAGCGTCTATTATGCAAATGGGAGCCTTATAATAATAGCTCGGACGGGTTTTCTTCTCTTTGCATCCGCACCGCAGCTGCATGGGGTTAAAAATATGCGTTCGCAGGATTGAGCCGTTAATTCTGTGCATGTGGAACCGCGTCTGAAATGTGTGATTTGTGTCCCAGTCCACTGAGTTTCCTCTGAACCGGCCGCTTCATGCTAGGCGTCCATTTTCCACCGTGCAGCCTCTGCAGGGTGATGTGTGGAGCTGACTCTGTTAATGAATGCACCGCAGTCCGCATCACTATACTTGAGCTTTGCACGCTCCCAGTAGCTGCGAGCTCGTAGCCTCTGTGTCTAATCACTGGTCTGCACAGCATCTGCTTCTCTGCAGCTCCTCACAGTGCAGGGCCAGCATCTCACACATCATGCAATCTGAGGGTCCTTCTCCATCCAGCCCACTGTCCTCCCCTCAACCTGTGCTCTGACAGACCCAGAGGTAAAGGCCACCGAACATCTGGCACCCCATCCATCATTCACTCTTCACCGCAGCTCACATCACATCATGGGGCTGAATGCAATGACTTGGATTGGAGATGCTACAGGAGTGTGCACTGCAGCACCCAGGAGTTACTCTGCACTCTGTTACTCTGAGTTAGACCTGTGTCCTCACCGGGGGCTGCAGACCGCGATAGGTGCTTCATTATCCGATGCTCTTATACCCTGTTGTAGTCATTTGCTCTTTTCGGTGACTATAGCACAAGCTTTTCCCCACTGAGCTGAGCTTTTGATTTAGCCGCTGCGTCTCTTTAGGTCTGGCCTTTCTTCAAAGCCAGCGTTAATAACAGCAGCCGCTCCTTTATGCTTTTAATGCAGATCCACTGTGCTCCCAGTTTTACTGTTGAACTGTTGAATATTTAGATTACCTCACTTCATGGGTGAAGTGCCTGTGTCAGAGAGTGGGCACTGGCCGCCAGCTTAATAGTAATCTTTTGCACATTGAAATATCACAAAATTCCGATAGTAACAATATACTAGTGGATGAGAGCAAACAATCAAATAATGATTTCATAATGTCATGCAAATTAGAAGACGCATCATCGGTCTGGTTAATATAAATAATTTAAACTGTAGTTTGCACATGAACTGCAGTATTAGGACTTTTCATAAGAGTTGGAACTAGATTGGCCCTCAAAATACCTCCACGTATCAACATATAAATGTTGTAAACGAGGCAACGATTTAACCACCGTTTAATCCAGAAAAATGCATCATATATTAGTAACAGAGTATTTGTAGTAGTAACGAGAATGACACTCCGCATACAGCACATTCCTTCACCAAGGACCAACTTAAATTCAGTGAAGCAGCACCAGATTTAATACACTTATAAACAGCAGTCCCACACACATGCCTGACTTTCTTCACCAAGAACCAATAATTATTCTCTGAGAAATCAACTAAAATGTTTAGAAACACCTCAAAATGTCAAAGAAAGTGAAAAAAAACTATTTTTTCTTGTCGCAAGTTTTGTGTGAATCCGTCCAGTAGTTATTGCGTAATCCTGCCAAATAACAGACGAACAAACCACCAAACAAATGGACAGGGGTGAAAACATAACCTCAGTGTTGGAGGTAAACAGATCCTGGTTGCTGAAAGGACATGCACAACTTAAATTACAGTGAGTGCTGTGATAAATCAAATGTTTTAGTGATGAGAAGTTGTAATCCTTGGAGCCACGGCGCGGCCCCTGACTGCTCACCTCTCTGTGAATCTTTCATTGAGGTGCGGTTGGCCCCGCCATCTGTCGGTGACGCCCACTCCGCCACTCCTCCTCCCACGTGCTAACCATCGTCTGTACTATGTGTGTGATGTGTGCGTGCATGTGTGTGTGGCTTTGATGATCATCTCTGTGGATTTTTGGATTACTTTCAAAACTCGTCCGGCTCTCAGATCTGCTGTTTACGCTGTAAGGTGACTCATTGCAGTCAATACTGGTGCGGAGCCCACACAGGCTCTGTAGCGGTGTTTTAGCGCTGGCCAAATAAAAATGGTCTAATTCAGAAGCGGTCCAGAACAATCGGAAAGAATCTCCCCGACTTCCGCTTGTTTTGCATCATTATGTCATCCTGTGTGTGGTTGGGGCGGTCAGGTCTTTTTTTCTCACTCTCTCTCTCTCTCTCTCTCTCTCTCTCTCTCTCTCTCTCTCTCTCTCTCTCTCTCTCTCTCTCTCTCTCTCTCTGAGGAGGTGTAGCAGTTCTGCAATGATCATCACATCTGTCATAGCTAGCTACTGCTCAGAGGATCAATGCCTTTGCAGCAGTTTTCTCGATGGTAGAAGATAGCACACGATAATCTCAGGGTCCCAGAACAGATCTAATCATCTAAAACACCTCTGTTCAATCACATCTGATGTCTTTCAGCGGAACAAATTGCTGCTAATCTATTGCACTTGGTGATAAGATCTGAACTGTACCTAAATGAGGACATATTTGCTGATTCAGTACCACATTGTTTATGATTCCACTGAGCATTTCGGTTGGATCTCTAATTGACTCCCGTCTCAATGGCTGTGACCCGTGCATCAATTAACCCCGAGCTCCGGTGTTTTTAAGTGCTTCACGCGGTGCTAGTGAAGCCTGTGAGAGCGGGGCTGTAAGAGTCTGTGACTGAACCAGATTGTGTCAGTGATGTATTGTGTGTCGACCCGTCTGTGTGCAGAGGCATGCAGCGGAAACATACAGCAGACAAAGCGTCTGACAGACAGCCTTGCTCACTGGACTGGAGATACACAACACACGACCTGTGATCAAACCATCGTCTCTATGTAGGTGTGTGTGTGTGTGTGTGTGTGTGTGTGTGTGTGAGTCTCAGTTGTTTCAATTCAAATACTGAAGCCAAAAGACGAAAAAATCGGACAAAAAACTTAATAGACATTTTGTACTATTTCTAGAATTCATGTAAAATACATCATGTGACTGAGATTCTTACGGTGTAGCGCTGCAATATTACTGCAGGTATGCTAAGGAATAAACAGATGTCTCTTAGTGAGGAGAAGATTCATTGATTGGCAAAAAAGTGGGTACAATTTGGAGCTGTAGCACTTTCTTTTCAAGTGGTAGCTGAGAGGATTGATAGTATCGTCACTCTATCCCCATTTGGCAGCTCCCCCCCCAGCAGGTATTTAAGGGTATTTCATCTGAATTAGAGTGGAAAAAGCCATAACTGTACAGGGGCTGTATTTGCATGTTTTGTGATTTTTTGCAGCGCATGTGTCGTCAAATTGATGAAGATGTTTTCTTGATTTCCACGTGTTTTTTCTATTTGCATGTGATTTCTTAATTTGCCGTGCGTTGAGCTCTCTCTGCCACCGTATAAATGCACTTCAATAGAAGCTGGGAGATAATTATAGTGTGTCATAAAATCACCAGTCCAATCTGACAAACGATCCTTAAAATGTTCGTCAACTTTGCCCCAAAGTAACGTTAAAAAAAGCCTTTTTCCAGAGATTATACTTCTACGATGCATGTGTAAGGATTTGCGACACCGAAGCATCTTTAACGCGACTTAGTCCAAACACCGTGACGTGACGTTATCACCTCATCTTGGTGACTTACTCAAGAGTCAAGTTAAACGCAACTTTGGTGCTGTGTCTGTAGCATTTCTACAGTATTGTTGGTGCCAAAAGTGCCCTTGATGTTGTAGGTACAGGAGATATGATTCTTCTGAGCCTATAAACACCCTAGAGTTACATCAAAATGTCATCAAGTGCAGTTGCAGCAACAGGGTCCGACGCAACTAAATATGAAGTTGGGAAATATTTTTCATTTGACGCATGTTATAGAAAAACCAAAAGCCAGTGTGCTTCAGTGTCACAAAACATTTCAAATGAAAGGAGGAAACACTCCAAACTTATCTATGCACCTCATCGGTTTAGAATTCAGGATGACTGGGTTTCAGTTCTTAAACTTATACGAACAGCATATTGTCAAAATGTAAAATATCCTGAAATGACCATTGCTTGCGATTTGCACAAGCGAGGATTTTGCTTTAGCAACGATTCACACACCCAATGTCCACAGAGGTTTACACTTTCTTAGACCCCCTTTTACACCTGGTATTAAAATGCATTGAAGCTCATTCTATATTGAGACCCTTTACCTGATTACATTTACACCTGGTATTAACATATGTCCCCAGTGTTTACATTGAAATCTGTTAGTGATCTGATTACTCTGTGCAGCTCACGTCGCCTCCTCCTCTCATTTGCACTGGTCCAAAATACGACGACAAAAAAGATAGAAGAAGAAGAATAGAAGTGGGTGGTAGCCGTATCCGTGACACTGTGTCATGGTGTTTGCTTGCTTTCCGATTGGTTACGATTCATCTCCATCCACAGGTGACATGTGAGTACTGAGAGGAGAACTGATGCCTGTAGCAAAAACTGCTATAGCTGCCTAACTATTGCTTCCTTACTGGTTAAGAACAGTTGCATGTGAATGCAGGACTTCTCCAACCACTGAGCTGTTATACGTGGATTTACAGTGCGTTTGTATTTACACGTGCATGCGTTCAGTATGATCCCCATGAGTCCCTGACCACCTCCAGAGGTGGTTCGGCTGATCTGATCACAATCTGTCCCCAAAGTGTCTTGGGTGCATTTAGACTTGTATCCTACTTTCATGTGATCAAGGACAATCCGTCTGCAATTCAATCTAATTTTAATGTCATGTGTTAATGAAACCACAGCTCATGTTTCCAGGGTGCTCACAACATTAGTAGGCTACCATCACTACTTTTAGACTTTTACATGGTAATGAAAATACTTGCAGCCCCTCGGTCTATACTAAGGCTACTGGCTTTTGTAGCTTTGAAATCTGCGATTCATTTTTCTTCTCGGTTTTGTTCATTTCTTTTTCATGCACATGCACATGGATTTAAGCATATGTTCATGGGCCCATGAGCGTCAGGTCATCCAGAGACACTTTATTTTTGGAGCCTCTTAGACCAAGGTGTTACTGTCACTGCCTCCTCGGGCTGCTCTGCTCAGATAGGCAGAGACTCGGTCACATGCGGTTTGAGCATCTTGGTGGACTCCTCACACAAGCTTAATGGTAATTCTGCTCTGCTTTGAAGTGCCGTTTAAAGACGACCTATTTCATGACTTTATTGTCGTCATTTTGACAGTTGTGGGGGTTTGAAGCCTTCATATGTTCCCGCATGCCAAGAGTTTGTTTGCATGTTGATCACTTTCTGTGCACCTGTGTGTGTGCTTGTGCATGTAAGTGTGTGTGTGTGTGTGTGTGTGTGTGTGTGTGTGTGTGTGTGTGTGTGTGTGTGTGTGTGCGAGTGTGTGTGTGTGTGTGTGTGTGTGTGTGTGTGTGTGTGTGTGTGTGTGTGTGCGAGTGTGCGAGTGAGTGTGTGTGTGTGTGTGTGTGTGTGCGTGCCAGCTGCAGGATCTCAGCCGTGAGCTCAGGTGTGCAGCTTGCTCTCATGATTAAGGAGAGGAATCATCTCGGTCACTGCTCTGAATATTTAGGCTCAGAATGTTTTCTTAATGTTCACTGCTGCCATCAAGACTGAGAATAGAACCCACAGCTTGTATTTTTAGAGCTGTCATCATAAGTAGGCCCGCGTGGGGCAATTTTGCTCTTTTGGTCAAGAATCAGTTTTAGCTTATGTCATTTATACTCACTACGGGATTTGTTTTATTTTTTATTTGACGTGCAACAGACAGTTTGGTGCGACTTTGTTGTTTATCCCCACATGTCCACACAGGACCACTGGCTTTTAAATGTGTGGAGGAAAAAAAATTATTACAGATGTCATCATTTATTCAACAAGCAGTTTGGTAGTTGATTTATGCAATGAATAGCTAATGCAGCAGCTGCTACAAAATTCTAAACTCTCATGTGATTTATGGCGGCATTATTGGAGCCAAAGCTCAATGGATGTGCTTTTTACAAGCAAGGTATTCTGTCATGCCGGGGATGAGTCACACTGGCAGATCTGATTACAAACTCAAGTTCTCTGACAGGCGAGGGCCTGGTTCTGTAATGGTTCTGCAGCAGCTAGCTCCCAAAGCTATGCTCTTAGGCCTTTGTTGCTGCAGTACATCCTGCTGCAGCTAATTGGCCTCTGGCTGGTCCAGAGTCCTCTGAGTGCTGCAAACATACTATAAAAGCAACACTGTGAGGGTAAGTTCGCTCTGGAAAAGCTCTGCATTACGGCAAAGGGAAACTATTACTTATCCCACTCTGTTCTAAATCTGAAATAACCCAAACGTTCTCAGCAATCCGGCCAAATCTACTGTTGTCAGGGACTATATGTAAAAAAGCAAGGCTCTGTTGATGAGGGAACACTCTGCAGATTCAGAACTCCACTCAGAACATTGTTGGGGTCATGATGGACAGTCAGGATTAGGGTCTGAGTCAGGGTTAAGGTCGGTTAATTAATGGGAGCACAACCAGAGATCGCGTCTTTTTTAATTAATTGTTGAAACCTGGTGCCTACATTACCCACAATGCAACCCAAGGCAACTGTTTTTGTCATAGATTTGGATGCTTGTAGCTTTGAGCTGTTGGTCTCATGTAGAGATGAGGAGTGGGAGACTCGCTTCTCTTTTTACACCACACCTCCTTTTGTTTCCATTTTCAAACGTGTGGTCTTCAGACACTCTCATCGCCCCCTGGAGGCACAAAAGGCCTCATACAAATTTTTTGAAATACGCCGACCTAAACAAGATCTGTTAAATGGTGTAAATCATAGACTGTTAATAAAGATGGACTTCGTTACTGCTCCTCAAAAGTGAAGCCAAAGCGTCTCATTCGCCAGCTGTTGGCTGGCCGCAGTATAGCTCATAAATCCCTCCTCCTCCATGCTAATGGATGGGACACGAGCCAAACTAAAAAGTCTAAGAAGACGTTAGATATATATTTTTACTCAAAGATGGTTTCTGTCATTGTAGGTAGTTCATATCACGCTTACGTATGAGCCAGTGTTTTTACTGTAGGTTTTAATCAGTCATTTAATGCTTTAAGAACAGGGTGAAACATCATGATTGACAGCTGAGACTGACTCGCGATTGGTCGAGCGTGTGTATGGAATATGCTACTGCTGCTCCATCTTGATCGCTGGTGACTCTGGCTTCAACTCTGCAAGATGGCAGTTTTCTTATGTGGGATATTTTAGCTTCATTTCTGGATGGTTGGAGGAAGTAGAGACATGTCGTCCATCTTTTTATACGGTCAATGGTGAAAATCTGTTTTATTTACTCGAACCCTTCTCTTATTTAACACTCTACATATTATTTTGTACCGATTTATCCCTGCACTCCCTCTATCCCTTTTTTAATGAACCATTAATTGTATTACATTTACAATTATAATGGCTGAAATTAAACAGGAATTTGTGAAATAAAAAACCCTCCCCCGAGCTCCCAGAATTCAGGCTACTCACCTTCAGCTAAAAGAGAAATTAAATTTTCCATTTGTGACCCCATCGCTCCCGCTAATAATTTTCATACAGTCCCTCTAACCAATTCAGTTACACTCTCACTCTGTCTTTTCTTTTTTTCTCTTGCCCTCTTGTTCTTTCACGCTCTCTTGCGCCCATTCCCCTCGTTCCCTCTTTCTTAATTATTGGTGGAAAATAGAAATTACAGATAATTAAATGACAATTATGATCTCCTACACAGGGGAGTCTTCGCTACGGGGAATAACTCAGTCTTAGTGGGTTATTCTTAAGGTCATTCATTAAATACTGGAGTCAAAGACCACACACACACACACACACACACACTAGATACTGTATTTTTAGGCTTTGGAGATAGTGTAATCCCTCCTGGACATGTATTTTCCTCAGGGAGAGGCAGTATGTTGATAGGGTTGGAAGGTCACACACACAAACACAGACACAGACTCACACACACACACACACACACTCTTCCACAATCACATTCACTTGTTTGCTTGCACATATGAACCCACAATGTATAAATAAGCTGCACTGTGGCGGTGTCGTTTGACAGTTTACATAATAAGGAGGCTGAACGCAGAGATACGAGGCTAACTGTCTAACTGAGGGGAGCTGAGGGGAACATTACTGGGATTCAATAAGATTGGACTAGACCCATCCACAGATGCAATGGAGGGGAAACGTGCACACCAACACACATGTGCACGTGCATGAAACGCACACAACACACCGTCATCTCTCCCCCTGTCTCTGAGGCAGCTCTGTTTCGGGTCTCACAATGCAAACAGGATGTAACCTATTTTGATCACGGTGCCATATTGCATCATGAAATATTAACAGACGTGACTGCGCTGCATTATGTCTGCTAAATAATGTTTTGGGGAATAATGGGGCGCTTCTTCATCTGCACATTTCGTTTTAATCCATCATGAAAAAGACAGCGAGACCCTGCCTGTGTATGTTTGTGAGTTCATGAAGTGTGTGTGTGTGTGTGTTTGTGTTTGTGTGTCTGGGAGCATCTGTGTCGCATTGGTCACACACAAATCTATTGATAGAGCATTAGCCCACTAGTGTGTCCGTCTGTCTTGGGTTTCAGAGTCAACGCTATCGTGCCATCATGACATGAAATGTTCCCCCTCATTTCTGCCTCTTTCTCTCCCATCTCTGTTCTCTGTCCTCTCTCCGCTTTGCTCTTTCTCCCTCTATCTCTTGCCTGCCCCCCCCTCCCCTCGCTCTATGCTGATCCAGACTTTGGAATTCAATGTTGCTATGGTAACAATGTCGGGTTGGTCCTCTCTGCCTCCCCCTCTTGCTCCTCTTATTCAGATAGATGCAGTACAACTTGCTCTGTCTTTAGCCTGTAATACTGTCACTGCTCTAATTACTCTGTCGTATTAACACCGTCTGCTTCTATTCCATCAATCAATGTTAGTTAATTGATTGACAGAAAATTAATCAGTGGCCGCTTTCACAACGTCATTCCATTCATTCTCAAGCAGCGAGATTTTAAGTCTACAGTGATATGCTATGGCAGCTCTGCATAGGCACAGTGGTGCATTGGGCTAAATGCAAATGTCAGCATGCTAACATGCTAACAACTAGCTCTCGGCAGAGCTCATACCTCCGCCAGGGCCCAGCAGTCTCCTTATGCAACCACATTTAAATTCACTACATCCAGTATTTTATCTGAATCTGCACCAAATTTCACACACTCATAAATATCAGTCCCCTAAACATTTTTTTTTGTTATTCTCTGAGAAATCAATAAAAAATTTGGAAAAATAATCTCACAATGTAAAAGAAAGTGAAAAAAAAAACTTGGATCCAGATACACACAAAGAGCAGTTTTTTTTAAACCAGACGAAAACATAACCTCCATCATCCATGATTTTTTTTCAAGTATTTGGTGTTAAAACAAGTATTATAAATAAATATTATGATGAACTTTTGATGGCGCTTTATAGAGCAAATCTCAGGAGATCAGCAAAGTGCTTCGAATTCATCCCGAGGGGAACGTGAATGGACGTACTGAACTGTATGGTAATCCATACGATTCACGATAGTTGTTGAAAAACTGAAAAACTCAGATATGTGACCTATCATAAATTAAACACTGTCCTTTGCTTTCCTTCCTGTGCTGCAGCTGTAGAGCGGAGACCATGGGTTCTGAGTTCCAAGCCTCTTGCTAACAGCGGACGGACAGCGAGCGGGGACGAGCCACAGCCTCCGAACGGCACCACCTTTGCAGCGAGAAAGACTCAGAGAGGGGGAGAGAAAAACCAGAAAGAGGCAAAAAAGAGAGAGGAGGAGTGCAAAAAGGAGAGAGGGGAGCGGGTGAGAACAGTCGATGGATGCTGTCCGGATTGAGGGGACAGCACGTTCTTCACTGACGAGGAAAAGAAAGATTTCAAAATTGAGTCGAAGGATAGAAACTCGCCGTCAGGTAAGTTCTCACTTTGTCACACTTTGGACTTTCACATTTAGTTTGACCATGTTAGAAACTCTCCCAGTATCAGCTTTATCAGCAGGAAAAGGAGAATTGCTGATGTTAAAAGTAGTAAAAAAAATCTGTAGTAGTAACCGTAGACCACTGAGGTAGATTCACAGCAACTCAGACACTATGATACTGTAACTGCATGTATGTACTTTCCACTCTGATAAAGACTTATCAGGTGATCTTATGTTGGAGCTGCTGTGTGCGTGCGTGTATACGAATGTGTGTGTTTGTGTATTCATCTCCAGCCCTGCTGACTCTGAGGGGGGAGAACGGTGTCAGGGTCATGAATATGGAGTAGCCTGAGATTGGGAGGGTGTGATCTGTTGTGTTTCACATCAATTCTGTCTTGTTAAGCGGAGTCAGCAGAGTCATCCAACTCTCCTCCAAGGACACATCATGGACCCACTTATGCACCTCCCACGTCCGCCTCCTCCTGCCTCTCGTCTTCTCTCACCGCTCCCCTCTCTCCCTCCCACCGGTGCCCCTCGCCTCTCCCTGCCCCCTCGTCATCTCACCTGCTGTTTAAAAAAAACTGCACTCTGTATATGATTGCGAACTCACTCCATGCTCGGTTATCTCATCCTTTCTCCTCCTCCTAATCCAAAATAAACATTTGCTTATGTTCTCTCTGTCTCCTCTGCGCCCCCGATGTCCAACCTTCTCCTCCTTCTTTCCTCTCTGAAGGCATGGTGTGTGAGAAGGGGATCCAGATCCTTCTCACCACCGTGGGGGCATTCGCTGCCTTCGGCCTGATGACGGTGGCAATAGGGACGGACTACTGGCTGTACTCCCGTGCCCTCATCTGCAACAGCACAGCCAACGTCTCCCAGGATGACCCCCACAACAAGGACAAGAAGGACCCCGGGGCGCTCACCCACTCTGGACTGTGGAGGATATGCTGCCTGGAAGGTAGAGAGGAAGCTCTGGGAGACATTTTGGGGTTGTTGTTGGGATTTGGACTGATGAGGATGAGCGGTGGAAAAAGTTTGCTGACATTGAGGATGCTAATTTCAGTTTGGTGGGTGCAGTGAATGTGAGTTTAAGGTAATTTAGCCCTGGTAACGTTTTTGGTTAATCTAGAGGCAAAATTAGTCAGACTAGATATTCTCACCTTCAGGCAAGTAGGGATTAAAGTCAAGCAAGAGAAAAAAAGAAGAGTGAACTGGTTATGTTTTGTAATCTAAACCATTCAGTGTTATTTCATGTAAGATAGAAGCAGGGCACTTTTACATCGAGGCAATGGAGCGTTTCCATCACACATAGCAACATTGTTTTAGTCCAGATTTCTCTTAAATCCCACATTCCCCACATCCCACATCTGGCCCACGTGGAATGATGGCACTTGGGCGGTCCACTTCTGTTTGCCAGATCCGGGCCACAAGTAAGTCATAGCAATACATGTCAACCAAAGGTGCCGAAGCTGGCCCGGATTTGTGCTATTTGGGCCACATTCATTACATCAAAGGCCTCAGATTACACCTTTCAAACTGCACCACATGGCTGCCAATAGTGACCCACGTTTGATTTGGGCTTTGCTGTTTTACAAGTGGGCAACTTAAGGCCCGCAATTATTTTATCCAGGCCACAAATATCAGTTTATTAGAGCCATTGAACACAAAGATGAAAAGTCAACCTCAACTCCAAAGATGCACATAACTGAGAAACATCCCATCATTGGACAAAATGTTGTTACTTGCCAACATCAATGGGGAAACTGATTTCTTCAAATTTAATTTATTCACATTTGGATTATATTTTGGAATAACTTGGGAACTATGGCGTAGTGTTTTCCTCACACACTCCGTACTGACGTGTATTGGATTAGCTTCTTCTCCAAAGCAACAATGACAGAGCTTCATGAATATTGTAGTGTTCAGAGCGTCCACCATCACAGAATGACACGCAAAACCTCTTTGTCTCCAGAAAGAACGATTAAATAATAAAAACTGGCATCCAGAGCATAAGGCTCTACGTCAAGTAAAGTAAAGGATATTAGGACATTTCTAAAATGGGAATTCAAAGTGGTTAAGAACATTTCCAAAACCACTTCACTGCTCCTTGGAGAGTATTGGCTTTGATTCTCCAAGGATTGAGCTGTGAGGTTCAGGATTTGTTGGACTGGAGGTGATGCTCAGAGTGAGGATCAACAGCTGGATGTACAGACATGTACTTATTAAACTATCCACACATCATGTAAACATAGAGGTGTTATATGTCAGTCACAAAGTCTATATCCAGAATTCTTTATATCTCTGTGTTCTAGATATTGCAAGATAGGATGTTTTTCAATATTTTCACAGTTTATAAAGGAATAATTCATTTAACTTGCTTTAAAAACAAATCAGGTACATTTAGGGACCCCGATGTCTATGAGTGTGTCCAGGTGCAACTTGCTCAAATGTAAGGGGACTGTTGGTGGAGGCTTGCGCTCTACTAAATTCTATTCTAGTAGATTATTTGATCCCTAAATCGACATTGCACCAGTGATGAATCCAACTGAACTGAAGTCATTGCTTGTCTCTCAATGTCAATGTCAAAGCTTCTCACTCAACTTTGATTAGAAAACTGCAGCTGATCTAACATCAATATTAGCATCAACATACACACAATCCTGTTGGTATTTTTTTAACCGTGCCATCGTGAGCATAGACATTTTTTAAATCGCGGTATAATTACATGATACTGGAGCATAACGCTGAAATCAAAACAGTCCATTAATCTTTGTCTTTGCGTCTTGTCGCAAAAGACCAACATTCACGCCGACACCGTCAACTTCCTCGCTCCAACTGGCGGGAGATACAGAAACTGGCAGCAGCCACCTCTCAATCTTCAGCTTGTCAGTGCAACACAAGCTGCTAATTCATTATACATTGCAGTGACTGGCTGACACTCAACAGTAAAGGCTGGGCTGGAGTGAAGCGGCTACAGCCAAAGGGGTGGTGGTGGTGGTGGTGGTGGTGGTGGTGAGTGATCTGTGTCTTCGCTCACAGAGACACTGAGGTAACGGCTCTTCTGTCTCCAGGAAAACCTCTCGGCTCCCCTCATGCAGCGTCCCCGGCCCATCCTGCGCTTGGTTATTGTACAGAACTAATTTGTCCTCATCTCTAAGCTTCCTGATAGCAAAGCAGCCAATTAGAGATAAGCTCGAGCCCTTGCAGCTCTTCTGCAGTGCACCCCCACTCACTCCCTCCATCGCCTCACTCCCTCGGTGTCTCCACTCGCTCTTCCTCTCTCACTCCCCCAAAAATTACATTTCATCTTTCACTGGTTCCTCCTCCTTCTCTCCCTCGTTGGAGCTTTTTTCTTTCAGTCTTTTCTTCCACATTGTGGTGCAGTAAAGCTGACAGTGTCTTGGCATGGCTTAGAGGTCAAGTATCCTTGATGTCTGTGGAGTGTTCAGCCAAGATAGATGCTCAGTAGTCGTGCAGTGATGCAGTGAGGTGTAGCTCGAGTGGAAATGCAGGACATGTTAGCTCTGAAAGATTTATGCCCGCGGGTGGGTGGCACAGTATGCTGTGGATAGAGATGTGTCCTCTCCTCCTCTCCTGCGCTCCTCTGCAGGTTTACTGAAGGTGGGGTCGCACTGACTTACCTGACAATGATCGTTTGATTTCGTTTGGAGGATAGTTGCTCATAGAGCGCAGGCATTTGTAAGTTTGTGAGCTTCTATTCAAATCAAGGAATCAGTGAAGAAGGAAATGCAACTTATTATATTTATCCACCGCACTTAAGCACAATTTTGAGGTACTCAAAAACTCGCGTTTTTCCATTTTATGCGATTCCACTACATTTCAGAGGGAATTATTTGACTTAATACTCAACTGTACTTATCTGACAGCCGGGGTTGCTCATTACTCTTCAGATTAATATTTTTCATATTAAGTATTTACAGATTAATATAGATTTAATATGTTAGACTATGATGGCTTCTTTTCTCTCTTAGCATTCGGTTGGGGCTTCGATCAAAAACGGAATCATTTTATATAATTGCTGTGTAATTCTGCGAGATTTACAGAGGTCAATCTGGCCAATAATATAAAAGAAAGGAATAGTAGGAAGTATTTTGAAAAATAATATAAAATTGATAGATAAAATTCTTCTGTACTACTTTCACAATTCTCTCTCTCAAGAACTTGAGATTTATCTTTTGACAATCAGACGAGACTGGACTGAACTACCTGACATTACATCTTATTTAAAATCTGACAACAGTATATTTAGCAAATGATACATTTTATTTTATTGGATTTTGAGAGCATGACTTATACTTGGTATAGGTACTTTTTATAAAACAAAGCTCTGAATTTCCCTCGTCCACCACTGAGATCCTTCAATCATCGTGTACTTTTAGAAACTCGAGGAAATCTGCTGAAAGTGCAAATTTGCTCCAATGTTTTTAAGGGTTCAAAATGTCCCTTGAGCTTGAGAACAAATGTTTCACCTGTTTCACAGTCTGAAGTCTGTTGATCTGCATGTTGGTCTTAGGACTGTAACACTGATGTCGCATCCCTCTTTACCTCCATCTGTTTCTTTGCAGACCAACCCGTGGAAATGTTAGAGCTGTGAGAAAGACACCAGCTCGTCCCACGTCTTTCCATTTCTTCCCTCCATCTGTGTCTCTTCATTCCATCACTTCATCTCTCTTACAATCCATCCATCAGCAACAGTGGTGTGCTGTCATCATCGTGCGTGCATCCCTCCGTTCGTCTGTCTGTCTACATGCAAGACCCAGGCGGGTAGTTACCTGTCTGCCATTGTGTCTGCATATTTGTATGTATTTACACGTGTGTACGTACTGTGTGCATGTGATGTTACTAACTTACATTTCCTATAAGAACCATTATTAACCTTGTATGTTGTAGTTTATTCGCCAGGCTCATGTGCTTGGATTAAAAAAAGGATTTTCTAGCACAGACATGATTGTGTTCAGGTGTCAATCACTTTGTCTCAGGAGTATATTTGTTGCTTTCTTTTCTCAATGCTCTCAGATATGAGGTCTTGTTTTTTGTTGTGTCTGGTCACTGCTGTTTCTCCTCTTAAATCTCAGGAGTGAAGAGAGGAGTTTGTTCTCAGATCAACCATTTCCCGGAGGATGCAGACTTTGACCATGACGGGGCAGAGTACGTCCTACGTAAGTCAATTCCCACTTTACAAGACATGGATGACGAGGGAGAGGGAAGGAGAAGACAAATAAAGAGAAAACATACCCAGACCTGCTCTCCACATCCTGTAATCTGTTGTTTGTATCGTTCTTTCCTCTGACGATAACGTCAGCAAGAAAATAAGCATAAAGACATGGGCGATGGGGCGCCCTAGTTCGTGCCCATGGCCCTGCAGTGGTATTTTTGCACTCTATGATATGCTACATGTGTGCACGTGCAAAAAGCTTGTGTTCTGTTTACAATGTTGCAGAGACATTTTGCTGGCATTTAGGTGGCATTTTCTCTCCCGTGGCCTAGTTGTCCTAGATGAGAGAGGAGTGTTGACGCGTATGTGTGTGTGTGGTTGTGTGTGTTTGTGTGTGTGTGTGTGTGTGTGTGTGTGTGTGTGTGTGCATGGTAGGCAGAAGGTCACATGGGAAGGGTTTGATTCAGTCATGTGCCTGGAAATGAGTAATTAATTTCCTCACTAAGTATTGTGTGTATATTCTTAATGAAGCAGCTTCAACCATTTTAATTTTCTGTGTTGTGGATATTATGCAACCTCCTTGCATTAACCAGGAGTCATCAGTTAAAGATAGGGTTGGACATTTTCTTTATCTTAAAGCCATCATAACATAGTCATCTGAAAAAAATAAAATAACCAGTGTCTGTGTCCCTCTGGACTTTAATGACCAATTATATCATTCAGACCAAATTCAATGATTGGCTGGAAAAGTCGGCTTCCAAACATTCATGTGTTTTTGGGGCGTAGCTTTGGCGAGAGGGCTGATGGGAGGGGATGGGAGGGGATGGGATGTATTGGTCGCATATTTCTAAAGGGTAATCTGCTCTTGTTCGCTTTCCCAGAATTATCAACCTCAGTTTTAATAGTTACAGTTACTGTACTTCTACACTGTCAAAGGAACAACAGACAACCAACTGGCGAATCTTCACAGTGCACTCAGACAAACTATTATTTCAGTAAATCATTTAGTTCAGTAAAAAGTAATTCCAACCTCAATGTGCCTCACGTAATATTTCTTTCCTGTGCTCAGGGGTAGTCAGGGCTTCCAACATCTTCCCGATCCTCAGTGCCATCCTGCTGCTGATGGGAGGCATGTGCATCGCTGCTAGTCGCTTGTATAAGAGCAAAAGAAACATCATCCTGGGGGCTGGGATCCTTTTTGTGGCTGCAGGTACGTGTGTTTCCATGTGCCTGTATGTGCAGGTCTGTCTGTGTGTACTGTATGTATGAGGGGTGCTCTTGAACATATCTGTCTTTTAACAGGTTTAGTAGATTTATGCTTTGTTTATCACAGTCAAGGGGGAAATTCTTTGTCTCCTCTTAACGATTTAAAAAAAATATTTTTAGCTTGTTATGCATATAGAAGGAAAATTTAGCTGATTTTCCCTTGGAAATTTGAAAAAAATGTTGAGTAATATTTCATAGGAGCAAGTTATTAGAGCCATAATGAAAAAGTTGCCAACTTTCCCTTAAATTTTCTCAAAATTTCAACAGTAAAACCTTCTGAAACTTGACCTGCAGACAGTGAGGGTCACCCTTAATGTTGAGACTATTTCTGTCAGTGCATTAGAGGTTTTTGTGTTTACCTCCGAGTGTATTCAGCTCTTTTGTTTCTGTGCTCTCTCAGGACTGAGTAACATCATCGGCGTGATCGTGTACATCTCGGCTGCGTTGGGCGACATCTCTCCGAAGAAGGATGAGGATAAGAAGTGGCAGTACTCATACGGTTGGTCCTTTTACTTCGGAGGCCTGTCCTTCATCATGGCCGAGATGGTCGGGGTGCTGGCCGTCAACATCTACATCGAGAAGAACAAGGAGCTGCGCTGCCGCTCACGCACCGACATTTTCAAGAGCACGACGCACGCCATGCTCCGCCTGCCCAGCTACCGCTTTCGCCGCCGATCCCGCTCCTCGTCCCGCTCCACTGACCCCTCCCGGTCCCGAGACCCCTCACCTGTAGGGGGAGGTGGGGGCAAGAACTTTGGCCTGCCCCCGTCCGCGTTGCTTTCCCAGGGGCCCATCTCAGTTTCCACTTTACCCAACCCCCACTCACGCTCCCACACGGCCCTGGCTGGAGGTGACATCTCCCTCTACACGTTGTCCCGCGACCCCAAACTGGGGGGCTTGCCACCCATGTACGGAACGGTGGACAGGGCCACGCTCTACCAGCTCCACAACTGCTTCCCAAAGGATGGGGGTGGAGGGGGAGTGATGATGAGCGGCACACTCCCCTCGCTTAAGTCCCACAACCCTTCAAATTCTTCCAACTCAAATGCGCAGATGCCCAACTCTGTGGGCTCCGGCCCTCCGCCCTTCACCTCGTCCACAGTCGACAGGGAGCGAGGGATGGGGACTCTGGACAGGCTCAAGGGGGACAGGGAGAGCAACTCTAACACCCTCAATAGGAAGACAACGCCTGTGTAGAGCGAGGCTATGAGAGGGGGAGGCGAGGAGGAAGGGAGAGAGGGAGGAAGGGTGGTAGAGTAAGAGGACGGATAGAGGGGAGCACTGCGGCTCAACAGGAAATAAATAGGAACGAGAGGCAGCCAGAGAAATGAAAGGGTCTATCCCTCCCTCCATGTTCACTGTTATTTAGTCTACTCAATCTCACTGAGAACAAAACGAAGAGGAGTAATAACAGAGTGATAATAATAACAACAACAATGGACTTTCACAATAAAACTATTTTGATATTTTAATGTGCTAGAAATGATTTATTTTGTTAATGATCAAACGCAATTAACCTTGGGCTCTTATGGAAAAAAAAAATGTTTCACATATTTTGTTGTGCAATATTCCTGCTAATTTAACCAGATCAGCACTAATGTACAATTGTTGTTGTGATTATTCTTAGCGTTATTACAAACTAGCTGTATTTGCAAACACTATTGATTGGAATGAAATTTTAATTTTGACGTTCGTTTGGTTTGTTTCTTTTTCACTTTACTTTTGGATCTTGACAACCTTTACTGTGAATTTCTTCCATGCGCAGCCGCATTGAGCTGCGTGTAGCTGTGTCAAAAGTGTCAAGCATGAGTGTGCACAACATGTGGGAGAATGTGAGCCTGTATTATTCTTTTTAAACCCCCCTCCCCCCCATATTATATGATTTTCATTTATAACATGAAGTCAGATGTGAATACTGTAAATTGTCTTCCAATATTGATACCGAAAGAAATGCAACAATAACGTGAGTGGCTGAGACGACTGACCAACTTCATTGTTATTACGAGTCTGGGTTTTCTGCAGGCCTCTGTTCGTCTTATTTCCATTCTAATCAGTGTTAAACAGTAGTACTTGTAGCTCTAGTCGTGTTGAAGATGTTTGTTCTTGGGCATTAACAGAAACCTCCGACCTCCGGAGGAAGCAGAAAATAAAAAGAGACACAGAATAATAACATTTGTACAGAATCAGGTAAAAGGTCGCTGCCTGAGCAGAACAATGAGGAAAAAAAAATCAATCAAATCATGTTTTGTTTTTTTCATGACGAGTCCCAAAGTGACACATGCAACTCATCATTTTCAGTGGCAAAAAAATAGAAATATGTATATGTGGGGTTGAGAGGGTTTAACAAAAAAAAAAAACACTAGAGAAAAACTTTTGCGAAGAAACATGTACATTGTAATTTATGCATACATATATTTGTAAAGTCTACAGATACGTTTTTCGGGACCACTGTTTAAACTGGTTATGCATTCTGGGCAGGGCGGGTTTGGATGAAGTGCTTCGTTCCCGGTGCCCTCCCTGGACTCTGGTTGGGTGGTTTCACTCGCTGTCGACCCCTCCCTCTGCCCACGTCTGTCCACATCCTCAGTGTTTCCCCCTACTTTGTCTCATCACCCCTAACCTTCTCACTGTGCTTCCCCCCTGTGACTCTGGAGTCTGACCTGTTCTGTTTATGTTGATGAGAATGTAAACACATGTAACCCCCCCCCCCCCCCCCCCCATCCCTTACTCTCTCTCCTCTGAACTGTCCCGAGTGAGTGCAGATCCGGGTTGAAACCATGGACACACCTGCTTCATGATGTAACGAAGAAACGAAACAACAACCAGACGCTTCCAGATTCTACGACTTTTCATTTTCTTTGATTTCATTTGAGAAAAAAATGAAAAAATGTGATAAAACTGCGCACAGATAGCATTTATGTGGGCAATATGAATAGTATGTAGTTGAGAATAGATATATCCTAGACAAATGATTATGGTTTATCTAAATGTGTGATAAACTTAAAACACTGTATTGCACGAAGTTTATAAAAAAAACAATAACAGACATATTCACAGACTGCTGTCTTTTGTTTCTTTATTTTACTGAGAAGGAAGCTGGCGTCTCTTATGAAGAACAGATTGAGAATATACCTGTGTTTGGAGAATCCCTCAATATTATCTGAAGGCAACATCTGTGGAGAAAGTAGATGCTTGAGTAAAAGTAGCAGGAACACGCTCAAAAAGCTAGTTGACACATTCCGCTACTGAAGGGAAATCTCACTTTTTACACAACAGTTCTTGGACAACTAGTTTTAAAGGTCAGGAGTGTTAACTCGAGTGTGAACTCCAAGTGTAAAGTTGAAGGCTCCATATTGAGAATAGACTTTTTCAATGAAATGGAAGCAGTGGCTCTAATGAGAAATGTATTTTCATATATTGAACTTTGTAAAAACAACATCAGACACAAATAATTAGTCAAACAAGTTGTTGAACTTGTTGAACTGTTTGTATATATTTAAAAATTCGATAGGAGATTTAAAGTACACAATTACCAGGAATGCATTTTCGAAGAATCAAAAGTAAAAGTACTCAGTACGAAGCATAGCTCCCATCAGTGTTATATTTATTATTATGTACCATGTCTTTATATTTGTTTATTGAATCATTAAATGTAAGCACAATATTTGTAGATTAGTCTCATCAACTCCAATCACTTTATATACTGTTTGGTAATTTAATACAGAAAATTGCATCATATGTTGTTAACAGATTTCAAACAAACTTTGAACATTCAGTCTTAATCTGTAAAGAAACTAGAATAACACTATAGAGCACAGACCTCTGCAAAGGCCCTGTAGTCTCCTCAATTCAATCAAACTGCACCAGTTCCACAGGCTCATAGATATTAGTTCCCTTAATGTGCCTGATCATCAAGATGCATGAATTATTCCCTTTGGTGATAATGTTGAAAAACGTTTTATCTCACAATGTTAAAGAAAGTGAAAAAGTATTCCTGGATCCACACCAAGATTCAATGGGTTCTTTACTGAACCATACTGCAGCAAGTTTAGCTGAAAGCCATCTGGTATTTGACATGACCTCCTTGGCAGAGGTCAAAATGTATTGCATCGTATAAACTGATTATGCTTTGTATATAAAACATAAACTATAAAGTAACTACTTTAGCCTATAAAGCAGTCATATACGTGCAGTGTAATATTTCCTTGAGAATCTTAAAAGTATGTTTAAGTGCAGTACCTGAGTAAATGTACTTTCCATTATACACACACACACACACACTCACCATTAGGGAACAAATATTGCTTTATAGTCACTCAAGCTCAAGGTCTCTTTGCTAATCTTTGATCCTAAAAGGCTTCAACCTTCTCTGTCAGACCTGAGGCTCATAATATTTGCAAATATATGGATAGAGCCAGATGGGCGGTGTTTGTCAAATAGGATAATGAGAAAAGCAACTAAAAATTAATTCAGGGTTTACTCTGACCACTGCACTTCCTGAGCACATTCAGTTTTTTTAGTTTTTTCTTCTGATGGGCCCATCTGGTACCTCGTGCATGATTTTGAATTAACAACGCTGTCAAAGTCTGCTGGGGTCCCTCCGGCCCACTGGGCAGGTTTTACTTGACCTCGGAGGGATCATCACTGGCAGGACGGAGGAATGTGGGAATACTTCCAGAGTGGATCGAGCTGGAAGGGACCCCTCAGAGGCGAGAAGTGATACAGATGCATATGGGCAGCGTGAAGTCAGTGTCACATCCTTCACAAGGGGCCTGAGATTCCTCACAGCGCTCGTGGACCTTAAGGATTAGTTGTCTGGAGCACCCCCCCTGCTATTATCATAACTCCTGCACTCTGGATGCAGCCGCAGATGCAGTGATGAGAGATTTAAGGAGGAGGCTGCCGGAGCAAGCTCATGTCATCCGCTGCACCAACACCATTCCTTATCACAGTTTGGGATAATACATGGTCTTACATACATCTTAAAATATACTGCCATTAATACTTTTGGCAACATAGCGGTGATAACAGCTGCGGTTTCCCTGTTCTCTGAGCGTCCACTTTCCAATCTACAGGTCTCATCGAGAATTCCAGGAAGCTCATTTCCATTTACAAACCAGGACCCGTGCACCACTTGTCACACTGTCTCAGTAGAACTATTAACATCTATATATACGACCAGTATAGTGTGTCATGTGGATTCAGTTTCTGCCCACTGGTAGTTGAGTGAGTGTGTGTGTGTGTGTGTGTGTGTGTGTGTGTGTGTGTGTGTGTGTGTGTGTGTGTGTGTGTGTGTGTGTGTGTACGAAGGTTAGCATGTGAGTGAATTTGACTGTCTTGATGCCACTCGTCTCCCCGGTGGGCCGGGTGTGAGAATAGTTATTAGATATTGGGACACCTCTGATTTGATCAGTTGTCTTTGTGTGTGTATGGAGGCCGACAGGCAGGGGGACAGTGACCATGGGCTTCTCTGGAGACAGCGGGGGAAGTGGCCAACCGAGGGTTCAGGGGTGGAGAGGAGTCGGCACACAGGTATGAGGACAGGCCGGGGGGTTGCATAGTTGAAATTCAAGGGTAAGGTTTCCCAACCTCTGCAGCGAAACGCATTGCGATGAGCTCTGGCCTAATTATAGAGGAGCGGGTTTGGGGGGAGGTGGATGTTTGGCAGAATGGTCGGCAGTCACACTGTGGAGGGGTGAAAATGGGTGAAAGTCAAGTCTGAGGGCAGATAGGGTGTCACGCCAACAAACAGAAGGAAGGCAATTATCTTATGTCAAATCCCTTTAATGAAAAGCAGAAGTAGTGCCACATACTGTAGATAAACATGAATAGAAACGAGCGCAGTGCATAATCCGTAAAATAATATTTGGTGGTGGAGAGAAAAAGTGAGCATCCGATGACACAAATAAAATAGATTTTCTGCATATTGCAAATAAACGGACACAACTTAACAAACAGTGACCATTCACAAAATAAACATCCATTATTATTATTATGTACAGAGTTGAGCTTATTAAGTGAGTCCATATGATTCTCTGATATACAAAAAGGTATTTTCATCTCTTCTCACAGTTGATATCATTCATCTTAGATTCATATAATAAAGCAGCATTCACACAATACTGATAAAACACACAAGAGTAATAAATAATGAAAACCAAAGCCTCCTGTTTATCAAGTATTAAGTGTTTTAAAAAAAAACCTGTGTAGAATATCAACGACACTCATTGATTCTATCGATAAGTCAACATGTAGAGGATATGACGAGATTGGTAACATCATCAGAAACTTCCTGATGGTGCAGAGGACTCCTTCACAATGGAAGACCATTTCTGCCAAGAGACAAAAATGAAAAAAATATTTGAATAAAATCTATAGCAGCCAATAATTATGACGGGTGTGTATGTCACAGAGCAACAAAGGTTAGAGGTTGTGGTGGATGGATTGGTCGAGCAAATATCAGACTTTTCCACAGCATGCCTGTTTCCTGTTTCCTGTTTCCTGTTTCCAAGCAACAGCCAACATCTTTTAATCTATTGCGATTACTCCTCACAGTTCTTATTGGAGCTCGTATGATGAAGGTTCCCCAACCATGAAATGTGATTTTATCATTAATTGCTGTGTTTCTTTAACTGTGCCAAGGTCAACATTACTGTGCTGGAAATGAACCAAACCTTAACCATAGAATTATCAAACGATGAAATAGATTTATTCTTCAACTGTGACAAAGTGTTTCATCCTGAGGATTGATCTAAATGTGCTGCTGCAGTGGGTGTCATTGTAAAGGGCATAGACAAACAACAGAAGTTGCTTTTGGGGGGAGCTATAAAACAATATCAATGATTATAACAATGTTATTGTCATCGATAGCAATATAACAAAAGTCTAATATATATCAATATAATGCTTAAAACACATAATTGATCTGCCTCAGATTCATTAAAATGTTTGTCATTCTCTGCTCTTAAAGAAAAGTTTAAAACCACAACCTTCACTCAGGAGCAAGAATCAGTCTTTAAACTTGAAAGAAACAATAATTTGACATTTATTGTGATAATAATTGACATCGACTGATATGAGAATTTGTATTTTGATATAGTTTTTGTCCATATGACCCAGGCCTAATCATTTCAATTGAACTTTTTATGTTTTTCATTACTAGGCAGAAATGGGCTTTTCATATGTAAAAGACAACAAGAAGTTTCATTATAAGTGCCTGAACATTTAGAAAAGATATATATTTACCAGAAAGATCTATTCGACTCTTGTTGAAGTAAGCACACCATAGAGCCAAAAAAGTTAACAGTCAGTGCCTCCCACTGTTTTCTACGAAACAAAAACACCAAAACATATTTTCTCATCCTAACTCTAAGGGAATTCCTCATTGTTGCTGATGACCTTTTGTCAAACGTTTGATTAAGACCTCTTATGACTTCTCTGACAAATGAAATGCCAAGAGCAACCTGAAAGTTGCAGCCCTCAGGAAATGGACATTTACACTTAAAGGATACTATATGTACATTTTGGCATTCAAGTGTTAGGTGGTGCTATTCTTGTGTGGCAAGCATTTCTGCCAGAGGCTGAAAGGAAGAGAGAGGATGATGAAGAGGATGCCTCCGAAAATGAGAGCGGCCCCCGCTGAGCCCACGCAGGCCACGGACCAGGACAGCTCATGGTGCAGAGGTATGGAGTGATCACTGGACAACAAGGCCAGCACTGACTGGTGGAATATCACGATAGAGAAGAGAACCAGCACACCTGCACACAGGGACAGAGATACAAGACATTAACGTCTACAGCAAGACCAAATGATTGTCAGCTGGCCGATTATAAGTATATTATAAGTAACACAGCTTCACTATAAACCCTGATGTCACTCCACAGAAAGTCCCACCTGACAGGATGAAGCAGAAGGCGGCGGGTTTGAGAAAGAACGGTACTCCCTTGCTCAGAGACATTCCGATACAGATGGAGCCCGTGACCATCATGGTCAGACTCAACAGGGCCAAGATGGCTGCTGCAAGATTCAGATCTGTAAAGGAGAGAGAGCAGAAGCTAAAGCGCAAAATGTTCTGTATTTATATCGCCCTCTTCTAGTCTTGAGGACCAGTCAAAGCACTTTACATTAACCTTTTTACCCACTTACACACATTCATACAGTGCATATAGGGGCAGCACTCTCTCTATGAGAACAGCACAGGCAGCAGGGGCGTTTTGGGCTCAGTATCTTGCCCAAGGACACTTAGGTATGCGGAACAGGGAAGACTGGGGTCGAACCACAAACTATGGTTAGAGGACACCTACAAAACTGTAGGAAATCTACAAACAACTTTCTCCAACTTAACCTCTCCTGATCCGGTGTGATTGTCTGGGGTCCCACCTCCACCGGATGATATCACGGCAAACCTTGGAGAGCAAGCACCATTTACTAGGTCCTCAGCTAGAAATCTGGGAGGGGTCTTAGCCCAAAGCCTGAGCTCAGAACCCAACATTTAGAAGGTTGTACAATAGTGTTTTTATCATTTATGAAACCTAGCCAAGGTCAAATCTTTTATCTCACATACAGACCTGGAAAAAATCCTTCACGCCGTTGTTTCCTCTCGCCTCGACTACTGTACCTCCCTTTATAGTGGTCTTACACAGAAATCAATCCACCGGCTACAGTCAGACAAGAATGCTGCCGCTCGGCTTTTAACACAATCCCAAAAATGTGACCATATCACCTCTGTTTTAGCATCCTTGCACTGGCTGCCTGTTTATTGATTTTAAAATTCTTTGAATGACTTTTAAAGCCAGGCATGGCTTTAAAAGCCCCCCCAGCTTTTATCTGCCTACCAGCCAGGATGCAGCCTGAGATCCTCTAGTAAGACATTCCAAAGTCTAGGCTGAAAACCAAAGGTGATGGAGCCTTTGCCGTGAGGGCCCCTAACACGAGTAGAATCTGTTACCTGATTTATCTCTCGTTTTGAGACACATCTCTATAAAAAAAGCTCATATCGCATGATGTCTTTGACTTTTATTAACTGTATCTTTATTATTATTATTTTCTTACTAAGAATAAAGTTGACAGCACTACTGGTCGATTATACTTGATAGTAAATATACAAAATATAAAACTACATTAAAACTGAGTGAGTTGTGCCTCTTCCCGTACTGGCTCTGTTTAAAACAGATTTTATTGGCATTATAAAGCTGAACAGGTGCAACACATATAGAGCAGATCAACACCTCAAATGAGCCAGTGCCAGTTTGCTGATTTTGAAACCAGTTCAACACAGATTTAATGCTTATTTTATTATTAATTTATACACAGCAGATTTAGCTTTTATAGGACTGACAGGAAAGAAGACACAAAGTACAGACAGCAATGAAATCAATATAACATTTTTCTACTGTCATGAAATTCAAAACAGACATTCCTGTCCGTATCAGAATAGATTTTATTCAACTCGTTGATCCCCATGACCTTTCCATCTGTCCTGTTTTCCACAGCAGCCACTGGTTTTGATTTGTGTCTGCGTGATTTTAATTAATCATCAAAATTCTGATTTATTTGATATATGTTTTGTTAGAGTGTTTTTTTTTTGTCATGACATAATACAGCTGGCACAGAGTATTTGAATTTGAATTTAATTGGTTATGGACTGGTGAATGGACTGTATTTATATAGTCCATTTTCTAGTCTTATACATTCACCTATTCACACAGTGTTACCATAAGCAGCGCGGGTCGACACAGCCATCAAGGGCAATTGGAACTTAAGGTGAACAGAACGGTTCACAGAAATTCAGCTTAGAAAAGACCGCTAAATAGCAAATAGCTGGCCTCTAGTTTATAATTAAAAAGTACAAATTGTTGAATGTGATGGTTTGATTATATTTCTATACATATCCATCCCTATACTGCTTCTCCTCCAGGGTTGTGGCGGCGTTGGGCGTGAGGTACACTGGTCACCAGCGTAACGCAGGGACAACCAACCATTGACACCTTCAGTCAGTTTAGACTCTCCAATTAGCCTTAACCTAATCTAACCCCAGGAAACTGGAGTACTTGATGAAACCCCACACCAACACAGGGAGAATCGGAAAACTCCTTTCAGACACCTTTCTATACGCAGTGCAGTTAAACGGTACCAAAAACCGCAGCCTCCGAAATTATCTTATAATCAAATTCAGAAAAAGACAAAAGTGAACATATTAATCTTCATGTGTGTGAGATTCATTCCTTCTATTATACTGCTACATATCAGACTGCACTATATCTTCTAGCCTGAGTAAGTGCCCTGAGTGTGTGTCATATGTCAGAGGCTCCTTGCATGCATCAACAAGGAAGTTTTAGAAACAGATACAGACTTTATGTTGACTGTGATCTTAAGTATCACGTCTCAGCCAGCTGATCTTCAGACTGCGCTGAAGCCAGTGTCGCCCTGGATGGTAAGGTAAACACATTAATCAGTCTGATAGCTTATGGCTTTGCTCTGGAAAGTGGGTGGCAGCAGAAGTTAATGGGCTAAAACATGCAAAAACCACCAGTATGGTCCTGTGAGCACAGCGGTGAACATCTTTATATTGATAGCAGCTGCTGCGTAACTGTTAGTCTGTATCTGTGTGTGTGTGTGTGTGTGTGTGTGTGTGTGTGTGTGTGTGTGTGTGTGTGTGTGTGTGTGTGTGTGTGTGTGTGTGTGTGTGTGTGTGCGCGTGCGCGTGTGTGTGTGTGTGTCTCCAAAAGACAGAGGAAGGTGTAATGTCTCACTCTTGTTAGTCGTCTTCTTGAATATGACTGCATTCTCCCCAGAGGTGAAGAATTTGAAGTAGGTGCAGTTGGATTCTGTGGGTAAAAACAAAAGATCAGACAAAGAGATCAGACACACACACACACACACACACACACACACACACACACACACACACACACACACACACACACACACACTCCCACACACACTCCCACACACACTCTTATGGATGGCTGCTGGTCTTCTATGATTTGCCTCCTATGCATCCATGCACTCTGTCCTTCCAGGCATCATTCCTATTTTTATCCAAGTATCAAGCATTAGCTGGAATACCCAGAGACACACACCGCTACACACACACACACACACACACACACACACACACACACACACACACACACACACACACACACACACACAGCCACACTGCCCAGCACCGCACATATGGTGCCGCCAGAGAGGGTGAGAGACAGCAAAACACTGAGGGTGGGAGGCAGAGGGGAAGAGGGGGAGGAAGACAGAGAGAAGGGGCAGATGGAGGTGCTGCGAGTGAGGGGAAGAGGATATGTGGGGTGAGCGAGGATGGAAGAGGGGGTGCAAGAGATATGGATGGAAGCTCATGGAGAGGGTGAGACGGCAGGGAGAAGGAGGAGTGAGTTGGGGGGCAGATGGAGGGGTGGTGAGAGAGGGGAGCCACAGATGGAGAAGGAGGTGAGGGGAGATGAGGGGGGAGGAAACAGAGGGGTTGTTTAATACTGCATTACTACACTCTTCCTCAGTCCCCTTCTGTCCCTCTTCCTTGACCCCCCCACTCCCCTCTATATTTAGACAAAAAGTGTGAAGTAGTCAGATTCCACTCGGCTTCACCAGCGCACAAGCAAGATGACCACATGCTTGTGCACATGTTCCTCACACACACAAATATGTTTGGGCCCGCGCACATTTGCAAACATTTTTTATCGAAGCAGACCCTCAATTTATCAGCCTACTGATTTTTTTAACACATTATGCCATCACGGCCAACTGATCTCATTCGCGCTCCCCCTGCTGAGGCCCTAGATATTGAACCGTCATGTTCCTCTGACAGGCAACGGCATCGGCATCGGCAGGGCCACACTTTGCCCGGGACAGGGGCCAGAGGCATGTAAAACTGGGACGTGAAACAGAGAATCAGAGATGGCAAAAAACAGTTGTTTTCCTCGGAACACAGCTCACAGCCATCTGCGACGGGCGGCGTGGGCCAACAGTGTGAGGAAGACTGTCAGAAGCATACTGGCTGCTCTCGCACACCAACAGGCCATCTTGGAGGCTCGGAGATGGAGGGCACATCTGCTACTGAGAGGCAAAACTGGATACAACAACAATCTAGTGACACGTCATTACAGGTGATATAAAGTGTGCGAATAGTATTTACGAATATATCTGATCCACGTGATTCTTTTTTTGTTTTCTCCTACGCTCCTACTCAGGCGATTTCCTCCGACAGGCCGTGATTCCTGGAGCGGATCCTCCCAGAGCCTGCCGCGTCGCGCCTTTCTCCATCTTCCAATACCTGCCCCTCGCTCCAACTGGAGCCTCGCTTTTCAGACAGAAATAGGTCATTGTGCAGATAATCGACACACACTCCCGAGGACCTAACCGCGGTCAAGTCGAATGAAGTGCTTTCAGAGAGGAGCTGTCACAACTCCAAACATGGACGATCATCAGCACAATAAACCTGTGGTCTGCCCCTTTATCACCTGTCTGTACTGTGTGTACAACAAGAGATGATTAGGTGCTCAGTGGAGAGAAAGCCTTCACGCTCATAATGCTTCACTGCACTGACAGTGTTATGAATCACAAAGATAATATTGTGTAATGCTGGATGTGCCTGCGTGTTGCTTTATGTTGTCACAATCGGAGAAGAACTGCAAACAGCTTCACCGCGGTCCTCGTTTCCACAGGATCTGTTTCCGAGCGTTGCATTTCTTTAATGATTCAATTTGCACATTATCTGTAGGATGACCTAGATACATATGTATGCAAGCAGCTTCACATACACAAGTATCCTCTGTCTCTGCCTGTGCAAGGCTACAGTGGATGTACGCATACGCCAAACATGCAGGGAAAAGACTCAATATCACAAATGTGTTGCTGACAATTCTTTATATGTTGGTACAATAATAAATAATTTGTATTTAGACCTATAGTGATAGCATGATTCCACCTAGTCCCTCATGAGCTCAGATAAAAGACCTACAGATGTAAGCGTACTCCCACAGGGTATATTCCATATTAGCTATGCCTGCTCCCTCTGTTTTTCTCAGTGACGGCGAGGAAAAACTGGGGTGATTTTTTTTTTTTTCTTAATTATGTCATCAACAGCCTCTCGCACGCATCTATATTTGACCGTTTTTCTATTAATTCACTTGCATCCTGGGTCTGATGTTAGGTTTGCATGACCGGGCAGTTCAGTTTGCAGGAGAGCAGACACGAGCAGACAGTCAGAGAAACCAACACACACCTCCCAGAGCAGACCAACACACACAGACACGTGCCGGCCAGCGGTCTCACCTCCAGGTAGTTCAGCAGGGCCGCAGCTTGTCCTCTCTGGGTCTATGTCAGCCACCCACAGGGTGCGGATGCAGCCCTTCCACAGGCCGTAGTGGGCCATCTGGCAGGTGTGGTTGCCGCTGAAATGCTTTGGTTGGGCCAGCACCGCCCAAAACTCTGTCCCCATGCCCAAAACCGTCAGGGTCACGCCAATGATGGCGACAAAGAAGGCCAGCTTGATTTTCCCCTCCTGGCTGTCACTCATCTTGGGGACTCGCCTGTGTGCCCGTCCACCCTTCATTCCACCCAGTCCCCCACCTTGTCCAGCCCCGGCCACCCCGATCCGACCGTCCTCATCCTGCTGCACAAAGAAGTTGGACCACATGCTGATCCTAAGTGGCCAGGGGGACCAGGGGATGGGAAAATGGACTTAGGACAAGATAAGGGGAGCAAATAATAGATGGGAGGATGCAAGACAGGAACCTAGGTTGTAGATTTGATCATGTGAAAAAGAGGAGATACAGCTATCAACTGTCCTCTGATGGATGAGTAAATTGAGAGAAATTAGAATGAAGAGTGAAAATAAATGAGCTGAACACTGACATTAGACAGAAAGATAAATGAATAGAGCCACAATTAATCAGATATGAAGTAAGGTAATGATGAAATGGGAGGAGAGGGAGGCCGGTGCAGGAGAGCCTGTGTCTGTTTTCCGTCCAGTCCTCTGAAACAGAGAGACGAAACAGAGGGATGAAAGAGCGGTCGGCACATGCTTCACAAGAGCAAAATCCTTTCATCACCAGCATAATATTTAATTTCCAACAGCTTTATCAGCATCTACAGTATTCCCTCCCTAAAAGCCATACGACAGGCTCTCAGCCAACAATAGATAAGCCATATGGCGTTTCCCTGAAAGGCAGATTCGGCTTCAGATGAAGAAACAATGGGGCTGAACGAGCTAGTGGAGTTGGTTGGTACAGGCAGGGTCAAGGTGAGAGATAACACCAGAGCGCCAGACGAGACCACCCATCTTCTGTTCCCCCGGAGGAATTGACAACAGACCTCATCCCCGAGCAGGTAGACTATCCCTGGCTCAGGCGTAGATCCCGTTTGATCTGAGGGGATAATGGGTTGCCACAAATACCTCCCGTCCCGCATTACATGTGCCGGCAAACCCCGGGAATGTGCAGCCGTGAGCAACGCCTGTGAGCGAGTGTGTCAGCGTGCACGTGTGTGACAAATGCACTGTAGATGGGACCTGGCTCATAAAGTCATTTCTGTTATTCCAAACTGTGAGTGGGGGGGGGGGCCGTTGGAGCAGCTTTAACAACGTGAGTGACAGGGCAGAACAGCGTCGCCGCTCTGTGCAGGGTGCAGGAGAGGTGATAATTCATGCCTGGACCTTTTGACAGAGTGGGGGGGCTGCAGTAATTAACTGTGCCGTGCAGACCAACAGGTCACATAGTGGAGGCAAGAGGCCCGGCCTGTTAGGAAGGTAGCACCAGCAGGCCACACACAGTTGGTAGATCACTTAATTCAGAGCTTTGCGCTGACCGCAGAGGTTTTATATAGGCAGGGCACAACATGAACCCTCTAAGAGCAAATACTGAAATAAATATTAAAGTTGTGCAATATGATCAAAATAAAAGTACAACATTTATAAACAAGCAGGAAAAAGAACTATAGTCGACGGCAGGGCTGGAAAATAAATAATAGGTGATTAGTTGGTTAATTGTTTAGAAAATAAATCTGAAACTATTTTTGATATATGATTTTCTGCTTTTCTTAGTTTTTAATTTTTGTAAACTGAAAATGTTTGAAAGATGTCAGCTTCTGCAAAAATGCGCATTTAGCATTTCTACTACTTCTTTTTACTACTTTTTTCTACATTTTCTTGCTTAATTACTCACAGATTAACTGGTAAAATAATCTGCAGATGAATGATTATGAACATAATCATTAGTTGAAGCCTTATCTATCTATCTATCTATCTATCTATCTATCTATCTATCTATCTATCTATCTATCTATCTATCTATCTACTTTTCCACTACATAACAGTAAACTTTTCATATGTAAAACTATATATTCACAAAAACTGAAATAACTGTTTGTGTCAGACTGAAAAATAAATCTGAATCATCTGATAGAGCAAATTTCAGTTGCTACGGACGATCATGTGATACGTTTAAAAGCTGCATGACAGCCGCTAATGGATTATGGGATGTTTTGACCACTAATGGTGTTGACAGAAATTTGGAGTTTTATTACAGGTCGCCTTGAATCATTCATGGACAACAGCACCGAAATGTGAGGAACAATAACACCATAAAGCTTCATCATTGTGATATTATTCCGCTAAAAGCCAATAAACAACAACATTGATTTATTGTGTATCTCTGACTGACAGAAACCATTATGAAGGATATATAACCGTCTTATTGAAAGAGACGACACAAAGCAGAATCTTTGCACGTCTGTGATGAACCAAAGTTTTGGAAAAGCGGCCGTGCATTAGAATTCTCCTCCAACATTAAGTGTGATGAAGAACATGCAGAGTGCAGCTGCTGACAGCCAAGTTAGTAATCACAGAACTACAGACCTTGATCACATTACATCCATATTGACCACTGGATGATCGGAGGGGGTTAGAGCATGCCAGGTCACTCTGAGGGGGGGGGGGGACAAATGCTTTCTTTGTAATTAAGGATTATATGAAGCGTTGCACTCACATGTGTTCCTGTGGTTTGTAATGCAACATCAAGCTGTGGTGCAATGACTGAGCAGCTGAGCAAGAGGACACGTCTGTACAACACAGGCACATTTTATATTGTATAATCGTGGAAACTCTGTATATCGTCTGACCAGCAGCAGCCCTGTCGACACCTTGGTGACACGTGGGCACGAGAAAGCAACAAGCAGCCAATGCACTTGAGCGAAAAAGGAGAATAAGTCTGACCTGTTTGGTGTGTGTTGTTCAGTTCAGGAGGAAGAGACGCTTGAAACTTAATAGAGGGGTGAGAGTGGTGAGGGGTGAGTTAGTGAACGAGAGAGAGGGAGAGAGGGAGAGAGAGAGAGAGAGAGAGAGAGAGAGAGAGAGAGAGAGAGAGAGAGAGGGAAAGGGGGTGGGAAGGAGGTACGTAAGGGTTATGGAAAGAAAGTGTAACAGGGGAGGGGGCTGTAGCCTGGTTGGTTTACAGTGCTGATGGTTAAATATGTGTGTGTCTGTGTGTGTGTGTGTGTGTGTCTGTGTGTGTGTCCCGGCAGCAGCAGCCTGTTCATACTCTGTACATGTTTGAGCTCTTAAACCAGTGAGCCAAGGTGCTGCAGGGTGGTCCGCTCATATGACGACAGTCCAGTCCAGCCTGATTAAAAACATGTCTGTAGCTGTGATGGCCTTGCTGTGCGTGTGCGTGTGCGTGTGCGTGTGTGTGTGTGTGCGTGTGTGTGTGTGTGTCTATTTTGGACAGCCACCTGTTAATGACATTAAGTAAGGGTGAAGGAGGAGCCTGTGTTTATACGAGAGGGGCCAGGACAGCGTTTTACAGCAACACAATATACTGTGAGGACACAGAAGATCTGACACAGGGACACAGAGTGAAAGCGAAGCGGGAATGTGTAAACATACACGCACAGACGCAGAAAAACAGAGACAGGAATAGGAGATTGAAGAGGTATAAACAGTAAACAATAATGTCTGATGCAGAGGCAAAAATGGACGAGAATGGCTGGAAAATGAAAAAGTTCATCCCCATTTCCTTCCTCAAGGCCCAGAGAGACCCAAGTGGCAGCCTGGTTCTGTGGAAAGCTGTGGCCCAGCCCTGCCTGGCTCTTCCACAGTTTAGGTTACATACGTGGCACAGCAAGGAGAGAGAGAGAGAGAGAGAGAGAGAGCGAGAGAGAGAGAGAGCGAGAGAGAGAGAGAGAGAGAGAGAGAGAGAGAGGCCAACCCCAGCAGCCAGCTATACGCTCGGGGGAGGGGGAGTGAGTGGAAGAGAGGGAGAGAGACAGAACAGGAGAGAATCAGAGAGAGGGGACGAAACAAGCTGTAGGCTGTGACAGGAACATAAACACCTACAATGTCCAGAACAGTCAACTCTTTTTTATCTCTCTTTTTTTTTTTTTCCAGGAGAGAGAGAGATTGCTGTGAGGCTGCAGTGCTGGATTTTTGGTGCAGTTTGCAGATGGAGGCGTGCAGAGGACACGGCGGCCATGATGAATAGATGGAGCTGGAGGACAGCTATCTGTTTTAATGCACATACAGTATGTGTGCCCCTGTTCTTTCAAACTTGACTTTGTCTCTAATTGTGCAGCCTCCATCTCAGCTCCTCCATCATGTGAGATTGATAGGAAGTGTCCGCACACAGTCTAAGGCCATCAATAATCTACAGTATGCTGATGTGAACAATCTTGTCCCCACATCACTCAAGTGCCGCCATCAGCAGTGCAGATTTATGCTCGAACACCCTGAGCTGCACACGTGTATGCAGCCATGCGCATACTGCATGAACATACTTACACATCGCAGCTGCATCCATCCCTGACTATCATGCTGCAGAGTAATATGGAGGATAGGGATCGTATATTTTTATTATCCTTTTTTTTAAATGCCATGAAAAGACCAACAATTACACAATCATATCATACATATTTTTGCCTGTGGAGCTCAAGCTGAATACACAGTGGCTTATTCCTGTGTGAAGGTTCTCCATTAAACTATTAGAGACAGACTCTAGTGCTGTAAATCCCAGTTAGAGCACCAATCCTGTGGCTGTTTCCCCCACTGAGTGATGTTACTATTTAGGCCCCGAGCACCTCCAGTGGGAGGCCCTATTGTATTTCGAAGGATTTGTATTTCCCTTTTGGGGCTTTTTCAGGGCCTAGACATGCTCAAATTGTTACCAAAGTTTGCAGGGAATTCAAAACCCCAAAAAGTAATTGTATTCTGGAGTAATTTGAAATGGGCGTGGAAAAATGGCTCAACAGCGCCATCTAAGGAAAAGCCCCTCAGTTAGCTTTCACCGATCTTCACAAAAATCGTAGCCCAGGTGTATCATGACAAGACAAACAAAAAAGGTCAGAGGTGCAATGGGAAAAAAGCAACAGGAAGCCCGCCATTTTGACTTTAGTGGCCATATTGGCCATTTTCCACATTTTTACTTTAACGAACTTGTCGTAGGGCTTTCATCAGATCAACTTCATATTGAGATGAGTGTCATCACAACAAGATGGAGATAAAAATTAACTCAAAGATCGATTTTTCGTCACACGGTGTGACCGTGGCGTGGCGTCAAAGTTTGATTACACGCCATCAAAACATGAGGTTCTGTATCTCTGACATATTTGTTCCAATCGAGTCCAAACTAGACATGTAAGACAAGAGTCCCGGCCTGATGACATCTACACAGAAATCTTGACTTAAAATCACAGCGCCACATGCTGGCTACAGGAAGTGACATGTTTTTACTTTGATGAACTGCTCTTGGCTGCTTTACAATATACAGCTCAAAAGAGCTCAGTCAAGTCATTGGATCATGGTCAGAATTGTGACATTTCCTCAAACCGTGTAAACATTGAGGTGCGGCGAAGGTTCATCCTTCGCCAAAGGAGATGATGTTGTCATAAGTCCAGTGTGCATTGTCCTATCACCACCAAACTGATGTCTCATGATCAGAGACCAAGCCTGAACAGCTCTATGTGTCAATATTTCCTCAGTGTCATAGCGCCACCTACTGATTCGCCATGAAACAGGAAGTACTTTGTAAATCCACTCTGCATTATCCAACCGGCTCCGAACTACTGACCTATGATCACAATTCTGACCTGAACACATCCATATATTAATATCAGTTCAGGGTCATAGCGCCACCTACGTTACGTTACTTTACGTTACTTTATGTAACTTTTCGTTACTTTTAGTTACTTTAGTTACTTTTCGTTACTTTTCGTTACTTTTCGTTACTTTTTAGTTACTTTCGTACTTTTAGTTACTTTTGTACTTTTAGTTACTTTTGTACTTTTAGTTACTTTTTAGTTACTTTTGTACTTTTAGTTTCCTTTTAGTTACTTTTGTACTTTTAGTTACTTTTTAGTTACTTTTGTACTTTTAGTTACTTTTGTACTTTTAGTTACTTTTTAGTTACTTTCGTACTTTTAGTTACTTTCCGTTACTTTCCGTTACTTTCCGTTACTTAGTTACTTAGTTACTTTTCGTTACTTATCGTTACTTAGTTACTTTTCGTCACTTTACGTTACGTTACGTTACGTTACGTTACGTTGCGTTACGTGACGTGACGTTACTTTTCGTCACTTTACGTTACTTTTCGTAACTTTGTTACTTTTCGTTACTTTTCGTTACTTGACTTGACAGTATTTTAACAAAGACACAAGTTGAAAATATGTGTTTTGAGTTAATTGTACTTTGACAGCCGTTCCAAAGGCTCTGACTTGTTTCAAATTAAATTGCCTCAAAACATGGACAACATTTAAATAAGAAGTCAAAAATTTCCAAATAAAATCTTCTTTTAACTGTTTCCCACAATCAAATACTGATGACTCTAATACATCAATGTAGCAAAGATGAGGCAGTAGAATATATGTCCTTACAAATTCTACTAATATCATCATATCATACCTATTATCTAATAGCAACAAGTAAAGTAAATTTTTGTGTTTATATTAATTTGGTGAACCTTTTCAATGTGGACTTCTGATGTAGTTGTTGGGATGAGACAGAAGATATGATACATAAACATGTATTTATGATATATAGAGTGCTGTACCTGGACTGGCTGTAGACACCGGGGCAGTAGAAGAGAGCCGTCATGACATACTGCCGAGGACAGATGCTGCAAAGCACCAAACTGATCCCATACAGAGAGGTCAGCACGAACACCAAGAGGGTCAGCAGGAAACTGCGGTGGTTTGCCTGTCCGACACAGCTGTTTATCCTGCAACACCTCAACACAAACACACAAACACAACACAGACCCACAAGACAAAGATCTGTGAGACCCAAGCTGACCTGGATATGTTGGCTCCATATACCTGCTGTATTTAAAATAACTCAGTAGATGTAGTATTTGAAGTTTACATTTGAAAGACTATTGAATATTTCCTGGTTAGACTATCATGTGGGTTATTCTAGTTCTTTTTGCTTTTGCTTTTCACATTTTCCTAGATCCATGGATCTTGAGGGAAATTATCTGATATATTTGTATAATATTTGTATATATTTGTATCATATTTACGAGTGTGTTTCATGAGGGGACTGTCACATACTGCGGAGGTATGTGCCCTTCTGAGTGACATTCTAGTTATGTCTGCTGTTTTGGCAAATTATTTAGCTTTATGAAGCCCATATTTATAGATTTAGGTCAAATAGACCATCATTGGTTTAATGGGAATAGAATTTATCATATCAGTTAATATCAATAATTATCATGATAAATGTCAAATTCTTTTAAGTTTAAAGGCTGATTTTCACAGCTTTGTGAGCAGAAAAGGACAAACACTTGATAAACAGAGAATCCGTTTACAAAGCAAAGCAATTGTGTTTCACCTCCTCACTGTTTGTACAATGCATAAGAAATATATCAACATACATTTTGCCTTTGATGGTGTTAATGAAAATTATACTGCGATAATTATTGATGTTTTATTGCCCTGTGTGTTGCATTCTATGTGAATTAACAGCATTAATCAGACTGAAGTACACCACACAGGTCTCTCACTGCTGCTCCTCTCTGCAGGTGCAGTCTGCCTGCTCCCATACGCTCAACGCAAACGGGTCCATGTTCACAGAGTGCCGCATCCAGGCTTCTCCAATATTGCACTCTCCCACTGCTGCAGTGTTGTATCTTTCTGAATGAAGATCAATGGGGAGGCGCTGCCCAGAATGACAATGACGATCACCAAAGTCTTACATCCACCACTAGAGGGAGATGACGCATTTACAGTCCTCACTGCCGCAGCAGGCCCAGGGAGGCCTGCTGCTAATAACCTTTAAAAGCTCTCATGTTAAGCAGCCTGGATGCATGAGAGAGGCAGGGTCACTTCTACGTGATACGGCTTCAGCTGCCTGGGAGAGCTGCTGTTTCATCTGCACCCTCAGGGAACGACAGAGCGTCACATCAGTGGCTCCACTGCTGGGCCTTGTGCAGCGGGGTGCAGTGATGCAGATGGAGATGGGCAGTATAAAGCTGACACAGGACATCATTGCATGTCAGAGATTTGTTGCTTTCTTGTCACGGTTTCGCAGAAAGTCCCCGTTGAATAAGTCCCAGGTGGATGCAGCCTTTATGGCAGTTATTGCTGCTGAGCAATACTCTGGACTCAAGGGGACTGAGTGAAATGTGAGGAAGGGAGAGAAATACAAGATAACTTCAGTTGATTTATGGGGGGGCACAGGAAGCATAGATGCTGTTGCAGCTGTGAAAGAGATACAACTCCTAAGCAATTAATAGTTTAATAGATTAGTCTGTGTGCTTTTCTTTTGTTTATTTGAACAGAAGAGAATCGAGCAAATGAGAAAAGACAGTGAAGCTCAATATGCAGGGAAAGGAAAAATGACTGACTGAAATGTTCCTCTGAAAGGTAGATTAGATGACTGTGAAGTTGAGTAGAAGAAATCTAGATAAAGTAACCTGAAATGATCTGGGGAAATTAAATCATCATAAAAAAAAAGTACATATTTTGGTGCTGGAACTTGACTTTCCGGAAATAAAAGGAGCTAATAAGTTGCCAGGAAAATATTCTGAAGGAGTTGTGGAAAATCTTTTACTATGCTGCAGTGGTTTTTTCTTTTCTTCACTGTAAAATAGCTCCATCGTTCGGACATTACCATTAACTGCAGGGATTTATAAATGATGCCATCAACTGAACAAAACTGACTGGACACGACTCCACTCTCCTCCACGATTAACTGAACTTCATAATTTCACTGGTGGAACGAAGCTGTGTTGCACTCTGGTGGCTGCTCATGAAAAAAGGAAGCAAAGAGAAATAACACATCATGTAAATTCAGTTTTAATCAACATTTGAAAACAAATTGGACAAATGAAAGACTGTTTTCTGCTTTTATAAACTAGATGTGGGTTTAGGTTTTAAATCATTTAAGAAATCACATTTTTTTTCAGAGAGAAAAAAAAAAGAAAATAAATGACACAGTGACACTGAAAAAAGCAGATTTTCAGAAAGTAAGGAGTAACATCTCAAAAGTGTTATCACTGACACGACCTCTCTTCAGCGCTGTCTTAAGCAACCCAAAGTATCAAAGGAAAGCAAGTCTCAAGCCCGTACACGTGGTCCTCAGAAAGAAAAAAAAAGGGCAGAGGATGAGGGAGATGAGAGAAAAGCAGATTTTAAATACATGCCGACAGTTTCAAACAATCCCGACAACAACTAGTGAAAATACTCCCATGGCTAACATAAAAGCATATCTGAACAGTAAAATGTGAAAAAAAAGCTTGATTTTAAGAAGGTGTATAATATGAATTCTGCTGCCTTTTGTTGAATGTCAGAAAGAAAAAAAAGCCATTGCAGTGTTTACGTTCGATTCTTCAATGTGGTCGAGCCATCAGTTTATCTGGATTGTTAACACATAAGGCTAGAAAGATGGAATAGCTGTGGTGGTGTTTTGTTTTCACTCTAGCACAACATGAGTCGCGTGTGTTCGTTACATGTTTATTTGGTCTTGTCAAAAGAGGTGAAATGTCACACAAACCCCCAAAAAAGGTTTCAATACACTTTAGATGCCGTTCTGCAAGGACACAAAAACGGATAGTGGTGACGTGAGACTAAAGCATGAGTGACATTTATGAACATAGAGACATCATCGTTACAGGTGCCGAATTTTCCTTCTTTAGAATTGGATGTTTAACATTAAGGCTTTTTGGTTAGGAAGAGATAAATCCACATTATGTACCAATCTGTTCACCTCTCCCAGTCTCTTTGTTTCCTCTTCAATTAAACCAGACTGAGCTGCTGAGACATAAAACAATCTCCCCTGCTAAAAGCTGTGCACAAAAGATGGCCGTGAAAAAGTTACAGAACGTAGTAAAGAAAAGCAAACTTGTGTATTGAAAATGTTTTTTCTGCAGTTCATGATGAAAGTCTGCTGCCTGAATATGAGGCGATATTACAGCTCAGATCAGAGAAGCTAAACACAGTATCGGAACACGTACAGCTGACATTCAGATAGAGTCCAATTAGACAACAGTTTCTCTAACAATCGTCCTGAGGGGGGCAGTAGTCAGATGAGAATAAAGGAACATCAGGAAATGTCCAAACATAAAAAATAAAATCCAGTAATGAACAAATATCCCCTTGGCTTTCTAATGATGGCAAAACTGAGGTTGATGTTACAGCTACTGTATATCTACATTATATGGTCAAACGAAAACACCCTCATCTTCCTCTCCATCTCCCCCACATCTCCCTTTCACAAACACATCTCCATCCAATCAAAACAGTCCAATTAGTTTCCTACTGCGACTCCCTCCTAATGTACTTAAAACAGGCTACCTCCATTTAAATACAAACCTTTAGGTGTGGTACCCCCCCTCCCACCCCGAACGACATCCCTGTTTCACAAAGTATAAAAATTGTTGACCCCGCCCTGGACCCATTATTACACACATTTCTCAAAATTCTTTGACGCCCCCCACCCACCCTCCCCCCACCCAAACCTACAACCCCTCTTTTCTTTTGGATTTAAACCCCCCCCCCCCCCCCCCACTCTTCTCCTGTTCCAAATAACTGTTTAACTGCTGGACATTTCACGTAGATCTCAAATGATAAATTGGATGTCACCATTTGTCAAACGCTTAATATTCTCAAATCTACTTGAAATGTAGCTCTACCAAATCACTCAGGGGCCTGATTTGGAATAGGCAGTACATACACCCTCCCCCCACCCCCTCCCTCTTTACTTCATGCTTCCTCTACCAGAAGTCTCGGCGGTGATAAGCGTCTGGATCGCAGTATTTGGTCACCACCACCCTGTTGGCAAACTTCCGTCCTGTCAACCCCTGCATGGCCTTCTGGGAGTCAAAGACGGATGTGAATTCCACAAAGATCTACAGAGAAGTAAAAGAGAGACAACAGATTCAGTTAATGACTAAACGCATTAGGTCATTTCTTATCATATAATTTACATTTAGACAAATCTAATATACCTTGCCAGTCCCAGGCACTTCCAGGCCGTCCACAGGTCGAGGAATCTCAATGCTCTTGACTTGGCCGTACTTGCTGCACTCGTCTCTGACGTCCTCCACGATCTCCTCATATTCCTCATCATCAACCAGCTCTTCGGGGGCCACCATGTTCATCAGACAGAGCACCTCAGTGGGCAGGCCTCCCATCTGAGTTACTGAGCTGTTCATACCTGGCACCTGCAGCGTCACGGGGGTCTGGTTCATACTTGTCTGAAAGGACAGATTGAAGTTTTATGTTTGGCAGAAGGACATCCACAATGTCGTTCAGTGTAGACCTCATTTAGCCAAAACAGGACAGACAGGATTTTCCCTACTGCTCCCACTGTTAAGAAAACCTTTTAAGTTCTGGCTCACATGTAACACAAAACATTTCCTCACTCACTTAAATGTCAGCCAGGCACAGATTGTTTGCATAATAGTCAATACCTGATGTGTATTTCAAATCTCTTCTTGCACATAATATACTTTAATATTAAGTTTTGGTTAGAGAAAAATTCAGATGTGCACTTGTCTGGAATTCGATGTGATCCATTTCAGAAACTCTAAAAGGAGAACCCCCCCCACGCTGCTGTCATCTGTCCAGCTCCTGGACACTCACCAGAGTGGCATTCTTGGATCCCACACTTGCTCTTTGCACCAGGAGCTTCTTGTCTCCCAGCTGCATGCCATTCAGCCCAGCAATAGCCTGTAATGATAATGAAAATTCAAATTATAAATCTGTGGAAGATTAACATGACAATGCAATTAGTTTGACAGTTATTTATAGAATTATCAAGTTGCCGTTTCCATCAATGTCAGTCCAGATTGATAATATGAACTGAGGAATTTTATAAAAAAAAGTATATTACGTGTAATTATTGATTTGACTATGACTTGTTCTGCTTTATTTGTGTTGTATGGTATTATTGTGCAAGTTTTGTAATGGAAACAGGTGTTTCATATGCAGTGGACAGAATTAAGTATTTTTTAAACTGCTTGATCCGTCTTTAACTCTGTAGCCTAAGTATCAGGAAGTGGAACAAAGACTCAGTTTCTCTTGTTTTGTTTCACTGGACACTGAGATGAGATAAAGCTCTGATCAAGGTAAGGCAGCTCCCAGGAACCGATGACACTATGGACAATAGTTGTTAGTTGTGAGGGAATTTTTGGCTTTAGCTCTTATGTGTTAGGTTTGTCTTTGCACCTCTCATGGAGGACTGCATGAGGCCCTATCCCCAGGGGAGCTAGGTTGAAGGTCAGATATGAGTCGCCACACATCTTTTTGTTTACCGTTAGAACAGAGCCTGTTTTGCTGCACTCATACTCCCTCCTGGCAATACCCAATACCAGGTTTTAGATAAAAGGGCAAACTAACTGCAAATTGCAATATCTACGCTCAGGGATTTTCAAATCTAAATCAAAGGTCCCAGACAGGGAGGCTTCAACTTTTCTCTGACTTATAGCAGAGGTAATTGCTCATGGATCTCTGTTAACGCTGATGTGCATCAAGCCTGCAATTAACTCTTCTGCATTCTCCAGCTTCCAGGAAACGTCCATCACATTAATGATGACAGCCCTTCCTTTTACGCTCACTTAAATTCTTAAGGATCAGACACCAAGGTTATTTTGCTCTTTGCTGTCGAGCCCATTAAGCATGATAGACAAACAGAGCAGAAACACAATGCATCCGGCTGAGGCTGTAGCTGGTGTGGAGGCATTAAAAAGGGGTAATCCCTGTAAATAGGGTTTTTCTGTTTCAATGCTCACCTGGTCATTCAGGTTGACATCAACATATTCACAGAAAGCATATCCTTTAGATAAGCCTGTGGCACTGTCTTTCACCAGGTTGAAGGCCTTCAGAGGACCAAATGACGTCAACAGCTCCTTCACCTATGACACAAGAGAACAAAGAGTATAGTCAACAGTTAAAAAGGGTAGTTAAGACTGCTCCCGAAAGGAATTTGTGCAGTTAAAGTGTGATATATAAGTTGTATTCCAGTTTGTTGTTAAATGCAGAAAATACTGACCTGGTCATCATTCAGGTAGTTGGGCAAGCCACCAATGAAGAGCTTGTGAGCAGAGTCAGGCACCACTGTTGACACCACACCTACATGAGACACAATGACACAGAAAGATTAACAGAGAAGCACAAAGAGTTGTTGTATAGATAATTTGGTGACTTATGAATTATGCCACAAGAACTGAGGGTTAAAAACCATTAATTGTCTGTGTACCAGGCACATAGACACTGGGATTCTCGCTCATGCCCGGCAGAGGTTGGTAATCATGGGGACGGCGAATTTTGAGGCTCTGGCCTTGAAAGATGATTCCATCAAAGGCCATGGCCTGTGTTGTTTCATCCACTGAACGAAACTACACAGGAATAAAATGAGTTAATACATTGGCAAGTTTTCTACAAAACACCCAAGGTTAACAAATTGCATGTTTATGAAGGTCTCATCTCACCTCAAGGAAGGCAAAATTCTTATCCTGGTTGATCTGTACTGCAAGGACAGGGTTTCCAGGGGCCTGAGTTAGACCACCCAAACGCATTTGGGCATTGAAGAAGTCCATCATGGATTCCTATATGAAAGAGAGAGAGGGGGCTTCAAAATTATTTCAATTGACGGTGAAACTATTAAAAACACAAATATGAAAACAGACATGGGATACTCAAATGCGTTTTAAACCTTGGTTTCAAAAGTCAAATCAATATCCGGTTCCTCACCTCTGTGATACCAAAGGGGATGTTGCCGACGTAGAGTCGGCGGGCCTGCCGGGTCATCTGGCTGCCCACTACAGGTACTGGGGTGGGAGTAACAGCCAGGCCATCTGGAGTCATGGTTGGCAGGAGGGCTGTGGCTGGGATCTGGCCTGCAGCTGAGGAGCAAACACAAAAACAGGAGACAATCTATTTATTTGTTTATATTGGACAGTGGCTTGATGTACTGCAGCAAAATAAAGTTGCACCAACTACAGCAGAACACGTTTTCAACTCTGAAAACACAAGCATGAATCAAATAAGCCACATGGGATGTTACCTTGCATGGCTTTGTACTGCATGGGAGTGATGTGTTCGAAACCAGGTGGAGGAACATCCCAGTACTTCTTCACCTTCTTCTTCTTCTCACGGTGTGGAGAACGGCTGTTGGAGTAGGAGCAGGCGGGTGAAATAAAAGCATAACGACTAGAACACGAACATTTATCTCTCATTGGGTCAGCAGTAAACTACCAGAGCTGATGACAGGTCAAGTCCTAAAAATTTATACTACAAAATATAGTTACTTTTGGGTGAACTTGCATCAGTCATAGTATTGTAAAACTGATGCTAAAGGGAAAAGAAGGGATAGAAAACCCAGTCCAGGCAGACATCTACTTAATGAGTCAACAGTATGTAGAATGAGAGGCAGATCATTAATTTGCAGTTGTTGCAAAGACACACAAACCAGCTTTGTGTTAGTTTTCTGTATTACCTTCCAGCATTTTCCTGGGGGAAGCTGGTTGGTGAGCTGAAATGACATTTGAAGGGTTTCACATTTCTTTCAATCATGACATTTACTAACATTCCTACTACAAAAAAATAGAACCCATATTTCTATGAAAAGCTATCAGGGGCCTGGGTGATCCTCAATTTTCTGAAAGCTCCTTTAGAGTTCAGATGACCGACCAGCACATAGACACTGATATCAGTCTGATATAGACTCAAAAATCGGGATTGGTAATGTGACAGTATAGCCGACCTACTCAATTAAATTCTAGGTTATTCATGTCTTTACATCTACGTGCACGTACTACATCATACAGCAGCAGTGCGCTGGTAGGCTTTTTACATTTTCTGAGATAGAAAGCTAACACAGCATGGAGGGAGCTAACAACAAACAGTCAGCAGTTTGGAGGTATGTCACGCTTGCTATGCCAACAACTTCTACAGCTAAAAATTATCTGAGTCCTTTCTACACAGTACAGTATAAAACGTATTAATTAAACCCTGGCAGTGGATTGGTTATTAGTATCTAGCGACACCTAATATACAGATATCGGTATCAGGACTGAGAACGTTGATTTAGCGCATAGCTTCATTCAGTGAGTCATTGCCAACATGTAAATCCACAAATGATATCCTTAAAAACACAGCAGCTGCAAAGAAGAGGGGTCAGATTTCACATCCTCTGACCAGGGGCTCACATTGGCTGGACCTGAGGAGCTTAAATTTGTGCCGACAGACCAGGAGCAACAGCCAACAAGAAGTAGAGAGTAGGCAAAATTTACAAATGTACTTGTTAGGGCTGGGCGATATCGCTTAAAATCAGCATCAGGAGTATTTCAAACTTTTACCTAATTAATAATTTTCAATGTGTTTAAATACGTGTCTCCTAAACTTTAGAGTGAATCAAACAAACAAAGTAAACTTCAAGTCCTGTAGCCTACGTGTCCAAATTGTTCTGTTAAGTGTTGGTGTTATTTTTTAACATGTAATGTGAGCACAGGTCAGCGGAGAAGTGAGGAGGGGGGGGACATACAACAGGGTGCTAGCACACACAAGCGTCCACTCTCGCTGGAGTGAACGCCGTTTACGTTCACCATTTGCAAACTGTAGTGTTTGGTTCAGCGTTAAAAAAAAAAGAACAAACTGTCAATAACCGTGTCTGTAGACTCTCCATGTTCTCTGAGTCTCTTCCCTCCTTTCCAGATACAAAAACACGCATGCGCGCAGGAGCTTTCTGGATGGGCGGGGGGGTGAGCTGTCTGCTGTGAGAGGGGCATGAGAAGAGAGAAGCGAAACTCAAAGAGAATTTCATACTGACGGCTCAAAACATTCACGTTACAATTTATACTTGATGGTAGCGATAGTCATTTTATACATCGCACGCGGTGCAAGCCGATTAACATAGAGTATATTCAATATATTGCCCACCACTATTGGTAAGCATATTTTTCATTAACTTGCACCCAGCACGTCTAAGTCATATCCAAAACGATGCCCAGGAGTTAAGCATCCAAAAGCAAGCATGTTTCCCTGACAACAGACAGGTTTGTCAGGGAGGTAGGCAGTTGGCACTGGTGCTGGCATTGTTCTGTAATTCCCAAAGCAAAAGGTCTTTAGATATTCATCAAAAATGTAGCTCATGCTCATCGTAAGACAACAGACAAACTGCATGTATCACCTCTGATGTTATTCAACAGAGGAGTGAATGTGCAAAGAATTCAACCCATGTTACTTGAAGAAGTTACATCCTAGTGATCACCAAGTGATTGTGAGTCGCCAATGGATAGAAAATTCTTAATTAAACCATTGATAACTTAGTCTGGATACTCGATTATCAAGGATTTAAAATAGGGATGCAGCGGCTGTTGATTTGTGTAATAAAAACTGTGTCCCACACACTTGAGGCAAAATTAGAACAATGTGATAAGTTGGTGTGACAAAGCACTTAATAACAGAACATAAAAATATTATTGTAATAGACTGTATAAAAGTCCATTTGTTATTGGCATAATATTAGAGGGATAAATGTAAGTTAAAAAGCAGTCAGTTTTCAGTGTTTTAACTCTAGGAGTCCAGCTTACGCGTCTGTCAATTCAAATATATATCATTGATCAATGGAAACACGTTGAGACTTAAGGTCAGATTTTTCATTCACATTTTTTCACAGCTCTCAAGCTTTCTGTTGTCCAGAATGTAGGTCAGGGCTTTAGTTTTTCAATTTTGGATCAATGTGCATTTGCAGAGTTTAAAATTCGCAGCCATGTACAGAACAGTAGGAGGATGGTGAGATGCCAAGATCAAATGAAGAGTGCTAAAGACGTGCTTGCGTGGCAAACAGCCTGTACGAGTGTAGGGAGTGATGACAAAACTTAAATAAGTGCGTGCAGCTCCGTTCTCAATGTTTGCTCTTGGAGTGAAACTGCATTGGAGTACAAATTTACTTTTAGCTTTTTTAAATGAATGTGATCAAAATCATTCTTGACGGTGCAGGGCCTACACACTTCCCCCCCCAGTGGTAATGATACGAACTGCACGGCCAGTGAAGGGGGATGCATGATTCTGTTACACATGAGATTTCTGGTTCAGGTGCAATTGTATGGACAAACTTACCTGCGTCTGTGCCTGCGCTCCTTACTGTCCCCACGGCGGTCCCTGCTGCGTCTGTCCCTGTCTCTGCTCCTCCTTTTCCTGTCTCTGCTGCGGCTGCGGGAGGAGGACCGGCGGTGGTGGCGGTTCTCTTTGTCCCTTTCAGCTGCAGATCAAGTGTTTATTGACATCACAAAAGATAAAAACATAGTCTTAAAACACGTGGTTAGCTGATCAAATAGAAATTTAAAAAAAAATACCCATCAATGTACCAGGAAACATCTGCATAGCTTTCACCTAAAAGACTCACCTTACACAATTGTATATTAAATGAACAAATATGCCCAATATACTTCTCATTATATTACAAAGGCTGGTAAATGGTAGGAATTCTGTAACAAGACCAGAAACATGTAGAGCTTTTGTTTGAAAAGGTCACAATTTGTCATGCTGAACATGGAAGTGTTGAATATAACACACATCTATGTAAAAGTGGGGAAAGGGTGGTAGCTGTGGTTGGTGTCTTTAGCAGCTGGGTGTCTTTAAACTGGGGACATTAACCGGTAAATAACACTGGGAATGTTAAATGGATGCAACAGCTGCAAATAATGCATGCTAGCTGTGCAAGTATTGGGTCAGCTGGCAGTGGCAGAAGCAAAACCATGATATAGACCGCACCTGCCTTCACGAATCAATGTCAATTGATATTTGTACACAACAGAAACATAGATTCTAATAACAATATTTGTTAGCCACCGCTTATACAACTACGCCGCATACCCGAGGGTGCTAAACCGTGGGCTAGCGTACTTACAGTGTTCCAGCAAATAGACATGTCCGTGTCTGACCAAAATGGTAGCGGTGACTCCAAGTGAAAGAACCACGTAGCGTCTTAAATTACTGATGTGAAACTGCTATATTTACCTTGTTTGTTCTCGGAGAGCTGCCTCTCGAATTCGTCGAAGTCCGACATCTCTGTGATCTGGAGGCTGCTGCGCTCCCGGTGACTGCGTTGTTCAGTTGGCGGTGGCTAGCTTAAGCTAGCAGCAAAGTGGGCAACACTTTTAAAAACAAGCGTCTCGCCTATGCAGCGGAGGTAAGTTAGCTTCAACCAGCGGCCCGCCTTACAAAGGAATTACCAAAAAGAGTTAAAGGGTGCACACATAAGCGGCGTGGTGCGTGTTCACAACGTAACAGACAGAATCATTGAAAAGGGGAAACGTGCGCATGGGTTAGCCTGCTAACGTTAGCTTACTAGCTTGTAGCAAAGTCCAGAAGAACGGGCCTGCTAGTGTGGAGCCTCGTTAGCCAGCTAGCGAGCACGAATCCCGAATGAATGAGAGTCGTTACCGAGCCAAACGCAAATCCCGGCGGATCACTGGCCCGCGAGGCGCCGTCGTTTGGCTTTACGAGTAAAATGTATTCGCTGTTAAAAGGTTCGAGCCCGACGAAAACAATAAAGATTTCGGTATGCCCGCTTTTTTGCCCCGTCTCCCAGGTTCCCCGTGACACCGGAAGTTGATGAACGACAGGTTTCCGGTGAGTGAAGAGAAAGAGGCAGACGCGCAGGTCACACAGAAGAAGAGTTTATATTTGCTCTATACTGATAAATATATGCTATTCTATCATCAGTTAGACAATTATAATGATTAAAAAACACCTGAACTAAAACAATCACATTTACTTAAACAAATGACATCTCATTTTAATAGACAGTACATGCAGTGTCTTTGTCCAAGAACAGAACAGTGTTCTTTCAGCTGAAAGACCTTTTACTGCATAATGTAGTTGTTCAGCTACTACACCACACAAAGGCCTAATCATACCACAAGAGGCACTTGAATTAAATTACATTACACCATGACAAAGATCATATATGCCAGTTTGTCATTAGCTTAATCTACATGGAGTACTTGTGGTATTTTTTGTTTCTCCTACAATTATCGTTCTTTATCATGTTCATTAGTGTGTCTAATGTCATAGACGCCATCATGACATCATTACTTCCAACATACGATGGACCATGGTAGCAGTGCAAAAAAACCATCACCCTTTCAACCTGATCATAGCAGGACACAGATCTTGGCACAATGAGAGAATGAACGGTGGTATAGAACAGAATAAGAAATCAGCTTTATATGTAGGGAATCAAATGTTTTAATCACATTTCTGTCTTCGCAGTACAGTCCATGAATCATAAGCATTTGCCTTCAGTGAGTGAGGTTGGATCTTACAGCTTAATAAATATACATGTTCGGTAAGAAATCAACTGTGTTCATGACATTTGATTCTCAATATACATTTGTTGAATAACTGCCATTATGTGAGATACACATTTGACTCCATATACATAAATATGAGACCGAAAAATTATACAGATTGTTGTTTTCTAAAACACTGCATCTTGCTATGCACCTTACACACATGAATAGGAGAACCAGTCGATATTTAGTTTCATGAAAATGCTCCATTAAATAATGACACTTGAAGCCGTAAGTCAGCGTATTTCACAGTACCCTGTTTTGGAATAAGAGCTCATATCATGTCACTGTACTGGCATGGACACCACACATTATCATACAATATGCTGCTTGGAAAATTATGAATTTTGACAAGACCTGTATAAACAACAGCTTCGTCAAATAGCTTGTATCACATGAATCTGCAGAGACACACTGGGAAGCAATAACACATCCTCTGTGTGCACATGCTAGCTGCTTTTACTGATGCTGTAAGTCACACTGTAAAATGATTTGTGATTAAAAAGAATTCACAAAGAAGCAAAAGTTACACAATGTTACAAATAGGAATTTTAGTAATAATTAGTGTAAATGCTCTGTACCATATTTTACAAAAGGTATCACTGTCACAAAATCATTTCAAGAGCCTCAATATCAGAAGAATAAGAAGTTACCTTTAGTGTATTTTTAGTGCAGATAATTACAAAAAGGGTTGATACAATGAGAAATGCTGCAGTACTATTTTTAAAACTGGGACTTGCCTTATTATTATGAGGCAAACATACAATATCACCAATGTTTGTGTTTATGTTTTTTATTTTTAATAAAAACCACGTGGCTTATGTTGCAGTAATGCATTTCCACCACATAATATGTTTAAACTAGTGTTTACTATAGTCACTTCAAAATCTCATCTATCTCTTTGTCTGATGAGTTCTTCCTTCCTTTAAGTCTGTAGAAGTAGAAAGGAAAAGCGAACTCAAAATGATGTGACAAATAGAGGAAATCACAAAAGATGTCTTAAGGCAAGTGTAAATAGTTGATATGATGACAATGCAAAAAATAATAGACCCATAGAGCAATATAAATATGAAACAATCACTGATAATTCCTAAAAGCATGGCAACATCTATGGAGTGAAGCGTCATGTTAACACACACAAGATTTTGATTACCATATTTTAAGGTCAGTTTCAAAATTGCACACAAGTAAAGTGATAAAAATTCCCAATATTATAAATCATTTAGGGAGCCAGCAACTGAAATGATCCAAGAAGTCAGTTAATGAACATCTCGCCTCAAACTTATCTGGATGAAAAGAAGGTAAAACGTGAGTGTCTCTGAACCTAAACTCTGAAATATGTATGAGCTACATTGGCTACACTCATTTAAAAGCAATACTTCTATAAACCTAATAGCAAAGACACATTCTCGTTCAGAGATTCTGAATAAGTCGGACATGCCATTTTGCTCTTTGAGAAATAAAAGCCATGTAGTTTCCCTTTCCAGCTGCAACTGACACATCCTCAATATCAATTTGCTCCAACTGCTCTGTGTTGATAATAAAAGGGACATGATAACTTTAATTGTCTGACTGTTGATAATAAAAGGGACATGATAACTTTAATTGTCTGACAAGCAAAGATCTCAGCTGAAGCCTAAATGGCCACATTCAGGATGCTGAGTTCTTAAAATATTTCCTCCCTCTGGACATCTCTGTGCCTGAGAGGTGAGCTGGTCTGCTGCAGCAGAACCCAACTGCCTCTCCTCTCCTCTCAACCACCAGCTTTAAAGTTTTGTGTTTTTTCCCATTCCTCTGTCTATCTCAGTGTCTGAACCTGTAGGAGATGGGCAAGAGCAGGTTATTCTTCTTCAAGGCCTGCACTCTGCTGAGTGTCTCCTCATCCAGGGCAGTGTAGCAGCGCCGGGCGTAGTCCAGCAGCTTCTCCTTGGACGGGTCAAACTCGCCCACCTCTGCCACCTTCTCTGGGGCCACTAATAGAAGCTCAGCTATGGGTGTAGTGGAAGCCACCGTGTTGCGGTCCACACCATGGATTTGGAAGGCTTTGGACATGTTTTTCAGACGCTGGTATGTAAGCAGGATTTTCTTGTAGCGAAACAGCACTCCAGCAGCATCTTTCACTGAAGAATGAGAGAGAGCAGAGACTTAGCGACAGCAGCCTCATAACAGATCATGATTAAATTATAATACCAAAATGTTGATTCATGTCACTTACCTCTCTGCCGCTCTCTAGGAGCTCGGAAGACTCGCCTTCTCTTCAACTGGTGTCTGTTGCTGTTAAGGGTATCTTGCATTACATCTTCCCCTGATATCATTTCTTCCTCCTCAAGGTACCCGTCTTGGTCCAAGTACTCTTCAGATTCCCCCAGAAGTGAAAGGGAATCTAGAAAGAAAAAAACATGAAAATAATCTCCTTCACCAATCCATAGGTAAAACCCACATGAACAAAACATTGATTTCATCAGATTAACGAGGGTAATACTGAGCTTTATCCCATACCTGGACCTATGCTGCCATGTCCACTGTTGCTGTTGCCACTGCTGCCCCCGGCTGTCGTACTGGCGTTGCTGTGGCTATGGCTTTGCAAGAGGGCCTGTGATTGTGTAGAGCTGAACAAAGCGTTCATAGAGGCAAGCTGATTGGTTAGCGGACTGGAGACGTGGTTTTTGGAAGGCACCATAGTTGGAGGACCAGGCCTTCGCTGGATAAACTGACGTGAGGGGAAATGCTCTGCAGCCGACTTCTGTTGCTCTGTAAGGAAAAGGTGGCAGTAACAATTGAGAATCTGCAATTTAAGCTCAGATGTGTGGATATTATCAACCATATCTAACAATGACTGGAAAGGTTAATTTAACAGAAATAACACAAATATTTGCCTTTACCAGCAGGACGATCCTCCTCTCGTCTTACCCTCCAGTTGAATCGCCTGGATTCATAACCTACAGAGAGACAAATGCAAATAAGTAAGTAAGTTCTGTTACGAATGAGCCACTTCTTAAAAGGTTGTTGGGCACGTTGTCATCTCACACCTGTCCCCTGTCCTCACCGTTACTGTACTGGCTCTGACTCTGCTCCTGTCCCTGGCTCTTTGTGGAAAAGATGAAGCGGTCCAGCTGGCACCGGAGGAAATCCCTCTCCTCTTCCAGGTCCTCAATTCTTTTCTGAAGCCAAGAGTTTTTCTCCAGAGAGATCTGCAGCTGGGTGCGCAGGTTGGTGATCACCATGTATGAGTTGTTGCCTGGAGACGGACCAGCGGATGGGGGCGAATCTGCGTTGGACAAACTAGGTGTATTATTACGAAACTTTACCGTGAACAATGACGTTATTGTGCAGTTAAAAGTAAAATGTAAAGGATTGATTCTGTCATTCACCATCAAAGTTCTGATCACTCTGGTTGAAAAACCCTTGCTGCTCAAAGTTGCTCTCCTCATAGGGGATGGCAATTTCATAAGCATCCTCGTTTTTTGGAGCTGGGAAAGGAAAACATGCAGAGTAAAAGATTATCAAGGTTGACATAAAGGCATGATAATAATAATAATAATAGATTTACTTTGAGAGTTCAAAGTCTTACTCTGCAGGTGGAGGGAGCCTGCGTGGCTCTTGGATGTGGAAGCAGCATCAGTCCTGTTTCCGTTCTCCATCTCAGAGCCCTGACATATGTTGGATTAGTGTCAGGGTTTAGCAGAAATGTCATCAGACTGTGGATATGGGATAAACAGGGACATTTCACACCAGTGCACAGCAGCGACTGAGCTACACACAAAAACTGCACTTGTGTTCATATTTCATTTATTTGAGGATGAAGCGAGTCGCTGAGATTTCATAACGTCCCACTGTTATAGAAACTAAACAGGCAGAAAAAACAGAGCGAGCATCATTATATGCTTCCCAGGTTATGTTCGTATAAACAGAAACATTTAAACAACATATGAGTTCATGGCGGCCTGGTAATGTGCTCTCATGGAGGCGACATTAGCTCCACACTGTGTTAGCCTCGTGTGACGTTAGCAGAGATTTAGCTGCGAATAAAATAAAACAACCCTCTTCTTTCTTTACTCTCCAGTCTTTAATTCCGCCGTTCACACGTTACCGCGGTGTCTACGTTACAAGAAATAGATGCCGCAGAGGTCGGTACGTACCACTTTACGTTTGTAATAACTGAATCGTGCACATGTAATAAGTCGTTATTACTCTGTCATATCCCCATCTGTCGAGCTCAGCTGCTAGCTAACAAGCTAACAATAACAATTATCGCTCTTTTATTTTTTTTTTAACTCCCTCTCCCGCGTCATTTCCGGAAGTCATGTAATTAATGATCGTCCCTGGTGAAGTAAAATGTTATTTATATGTTATTATATTAAACTGTGTTACTATTTTATATCGTTGGTGAAAACATGAATAGGAAAAATAAATACTCATAGGTGCAGTGAACTTACAAACTGACGGGTCATTTTTAGATATTTGATAAATATGATTAATTAGCTTTTGATAGTAATTAAAGATTTTCATGTGTTTGATAAATATCATTAATTAGCCTGTGGCAGTATTTGCAGCTTTTAAAATGAACATATAATAAATAAGTAAAATAAATAATTATAGGTGCTGTAAACGTCCATATTCATGGGAAATTTTCTGATATTTGATTAATACAGTTTTTAAAATGCACCTATGATAAATTAATTGAAAAAATAAAACGTATTCATTCACGAGTAATTTTCAGATGTTCTATACAAATGATGTATTAGTTTGTGACAGTAATTGCAGCTTTTAAAATGCATATACAGGTAAAAAAGAGTATCAGGGACATACTGTATATACCTCGGATAATTCATAACAAAGCTGTGACAGTGTGTTGTGAGGGCGTCAGAGAAACCGCAGGACAGGTAGAGCAGGTGACGAGGTGTCACATTTCACTGGCGAGTGCTCGTTTCTTATCGACCTCATGCGGAAATACGCAAGAAACACGATTTTCATCGTAAACACGACGACTTTGAGATACTCGGCAAAGTAGGAACGTAGAGGTAAGTGATCCCGGGCTTTTGTTTACTCAGAAGATGTGTTTGTCAGTGTGTAGACCTCACTGCTCTGTCATGCGTTAGGACAGGTGTGGTACCTGCCTGAACTGGTGCATGTGTAAGAAAACAAAAACCTGCATTGTAACTAGTAATGTGTTTCTGCAGGTTATTGTGAAATCCCTTTATGTGTGTTGTAGAAGTCCACTTTACAATATAGATGTATATTTATTTAGTAAATGCAATGAATAAGTTTAGAATATTTTTTGAAGCTACATTATTTGTATATGATGACATGATATAACATCGTCATCTTTTTTTTTTCCAGGCATGGCACACAAGTATGATGGGTTGTCCCACTGTAAGCTGGCCCTGGTGTTCGCGGTGCTGATGGACCTGTTGGGGGTGATATCCCTGCTGCTGGGGGTCTTTGCCCCACTGGAGATCCAAGGGCGGGACTTTGGGGATCTGCTGGTGTACTCGGGAGCACTGCTGGTGCTGCTGTCCCTGGCTGGCTGGGTCATGTGGTACAGTGGCAACATTGACGGTCTGACCTCCAAAAAGGAGTTGGGGGGAACCATGGGGGGAGCGGTGGACCGCCTTGCCCGCTCCCTGAGTCGCAGAATACGGCTGCCAAGGACTCGCAGCAGCCCAACATAAGAAGCCGCCATTAAATGACATGCTGTATCAAACCAGGCAGCAGGCCAGACTGCCTGGGGCAAAGGAGTGTCACTGCTGTTACTCATCTCATGGAGTTGACAAAGACCTCCAGTGAATCATTGTGTTTTTGTATAGAAAATGTGTGTCTCTGCTTAATATGCTGTATGTGGACCAGACTGATATTAATATAACATGCAGCACTATAGATTCCAGTGTGTAAAGATTAAAAAGATAAACCAGCAGTATGTTTTGTCAATTTCCTTTTTCATCATTCCACATTTAGATTTTACTAGTTGTGTTGCTGCACCAGATTATGACAACACCACTCAGAATAAAAGTTAATACATTGACACTGAAGACATTTTAATGATGAAAATAATGTTGCGGCACAGCTGAGTCAACTCAATCTCTCAAATCTTAATCTCTGTACAAGGAGCTGTCATGACCACATGTGTGCACAAACCTTTAACGTCACATAAATACCCCAAAGGACACTTGAAATAATCCCCCCTCCCTTATTTTAGAAAAGATAAATGAAATCAAATGAGAATACGAAATAAATTAAGACATCAAAAGCATTTCATGCCATTCAAAGAAAATACACAAAGTAAAGAAGTAATAGAGAAAATAAATACATTTTAAGGACAGAAAGTAACACCTTTCATTTAGGGGATGAGATATCAGACACACAAACATGTAGACACATTTATAATGTGCACTTATTTGTAATTACACCACATGCAATGTCGAAGGGTACAATTTTAGTTTATACATGGAAATTGCAAAAAAGTATCACAGATATCATTGCAGCATCAACAGATTTAAAACAGTCTTTAAGGTGAGAGTAGAGTAACACAGATTGTCAGTTCACAGTTAAGAACAAACACCTACACAGCAGCTTGAAAAGCAGCCACATGATGAAGTTTAACGTAATGATCCAGAGACCTTGTGTCACATGGTGGAATAAGGACAAATCTGCAGGTTCTTGGACAAGCAGTAAATGTATAAGAGCTGTTTGTCAGTGAGACTGAGTGCATTGTTAGTACAAAGTTAAAAACGATCTATTAAGAATCAAGCAGCTGAATTACTAATCTATTGTAGAACACTGATATGAAATCAGATGAAGGCACCATCCAAGGCATCATCCATTAATAATCCAGTCACAACATATACACAAAATGAATGAGGTAAACAAAAAGGAAACAGTGTAAATCCTGTATTTTCTATTTTTTTTCTGCCACACTGAGATGTTTTTTCCATTTAGTTCATGAAAGCACCCTTTTCCCTGTTGTCTGCTGGTGATTCTATATCTACGTCATCTTCATCTGCTCCTACAATCAATGTCAGAGGGAAGGGCTGGGCACAGAGGGGGTGGTATTCTGCCAGATGATCATTTGACTGCGGTCAGACCGTTGAGGCGTAGTTTGGGTCGACTCATCCGATGTGTCGTTCACATCGTCTCCTGGGGGAGTAGATGGCTCCGTTAGGCCTTTTATGAACTAAGCACTGACTAAAATGGTGGATGAATTACACAGATTTAAATAAGTTGACGCAACAATAGTAATTTCCAGTTCTTCAACTCACCAATTCTGAAGTTGATGTAGCCCTCTCCTCCACTGAGGACCAACTGAGAGGTAGTAACAGTGCTGCTGCCAGGAGAGGTCATCAAACAACCTTTGGGACACAGACACATGCAGCATTAATCTCTGAAGGATCTCTCTTAATTAACAGGTCACCGAAGATGTTCACCGTGGTGCGTAACAGGTATCAAAATCTTACCAGGCGCAGCAATGATGAATCTGACAGCTTGTCTGTGTCCATGGTAACACAGCTGGGCTGATGCAATGGAGCAATATGGAATGGAAACAGCTGCCGATGCTGTGAACAGTCATTGAAGTAGGTGATACTTAAAAGAGCACCTTTCTGACAATACTAAATTCAAGCAACCAATTCAGTCTAAATATAACTTACTTATGGATAATGGGATGGAGAAAATGGCTCCACCTCCGGTGCCCACCCACAGACGACCAGAGATAACAGAGAGAGATGAGATTTGCAGAGGTGAGAGTGTGAGGAAGTGTTGGCCTACAGAGGGAGACAGAGATAGCTCAGTTTGGGCAACAACTGCTTTGACCTTGTGTAAGTTTGATTATAGATTATCATTATTTAAATTCTCATACCATGAGACAGTACAATTTTAGACAATATAGATTCCAAACACAACAAATTAGTTTCATTTACAAATTAAATTGCTTATTTTCTAAGTGAAAAAAAACCAAACTGTATTAGCACCTAATGTTTTAGTGGCCAAAGCGGAAAAATCCACTTCCTGTAGCAGCCGTCCAGTGAACCAGTCAAACAGCCTGAGGATTGAATCAAGTCGACATGAGGCCCAAACACCACTTCCACCGGCACACAGGAAACGAACCTGCTGCTCGCTGCGCTCAGACACTGAGAACGTTTTCTGTAAAGTGAGATGATGATAATATCGGTGAGATCTACAACACAGAGAACATAAGACACATACAATGAAGGTATCTCCTCTGTCTGTTTCTTACCTCAACCTTCTTTTGGTCAATGTCAACCACATGGACTCTGTTCCAGTATCCCGCCCACAAGCGGCCATCTTTTGCAAGACAGCAGCGAATAGGCTGCATTGGGTTTGATCCAAGCGGCACCACTGAGTGCGACTGCAGATTCCAGCCACCTGTCAATCACAGTTATCATTACTTCAGAGTCACCATTATAAGATATGTGAAGTATGCAGAATGTTTTCTAAATTAAATTTAAATTCAAAGTTTAATGTTGTCTTAGAGTTAATCACTTTGGTCTGAATGATGCTATACGAATAAACATGTTTTGCCTCTAAAGAGAAAACAGGAAACCATTACCTGAGCCGTGTGAGAAAAACGCTAAGGACCCGTCAGCTAAACCAGCTACGACTTGACCCTGGGAATACCTGTGAGATTGGGTCAAGTATATCTTTATTACTATGATATAATATAATATAACACAAAAGTATAACATATAGACAAAAAAATAAAACATTAAGACAGGAAATAATTGAAAGCTGATAAATAAATACTAATACATGAATAGTTCAAGTAGAGTGCAAACAACTCACGTAAGTGAATAAACACCCTCTGACAGGAAAACAGTCTGCAGACAGTCCCTCTTGCCAACAGAGGCCGAATGAACCAGTATACTGTGAGAGAGAGGGACAATGGGAGAAAGGAGGTGAGACAGTTGGTCAAAATGCTTTGCCAACAAGTATTTTACTCACAGAGAGCACAACTTTTTTGAAGTGAGCTGCTTATTCAGCAGGCGCTACCTTCCTTCCTGAGTTCCAATCCACACAGTTCCTGCCGTGCCACCTGACAAAACAAGACCAGAAAGATTATGTCAAAGAAAAAGTTAGACAAGCAGTGTTGACCAGTAAAATGTGAGCATGGTATGAGGGGATAATACAAGTACAGAATACATGAGATATGATGTCTGCAGGCAGCCCATTGTACCAGCACTGACCTATGGGAGGCACAGCACAGATGCAGAGTGCAGGAGCAGTGGGAGGGAGGCTGAACTTATCCAGTACTGTGTTGGAGTGTGCTGGATCAATCACTGTAATATCACTGCTGGAGGCAGGACCAGAAACTACCCATACAGAACACTGGCAGAGAGGGACGCATATGGAGTTTGGAAAGATGAGATGCATGAAATTTGTATCTAGTCAGCGTTAGTTATGGTTTGGATGGTACTGTTCAGGTACATGGTGATTAAAGTGTGACTACAGCTGACGTTTCACCAGGATAATGACAGACTTACAGTGGCCTCTCCGGAGACTTCAGGTGTGACTGAAACCGCACAGTTCAACTGAAAACAAGAAAGAAGAAGAAGAAGTTAGGAACCATGTTTAACTGTAACGTAAAGTCTCTGTATTGCAAAGGCAGGATTTACCTTAGCAGTGGAGTCTCTTTGATCCAACAACCTGAGCTGCACTAGAACCGGCACATCTTTAGGCTCTGGGGCAGGTTCATGGGGTTCCTAAAATAATGATACAGTATGTAAACTCCAGGATATTGATAGGACTGTGCACATCAACATATGTCTGGGTAAGTTCAATTCTCTGTAGTGTCTGGTGTAGCTTGTTCGATGGATGAGACCCTTTGGTTTGGTTAAAAGATGTCAAGTCATAATCAAAAACCCTGGCAGTTTTTAGCCTAGTCCCTCCCAGACAGTCACCTTCCTGTACAGCCACGTGTGTCTCTATTACCTGAGTGTTTGCCAGTGGTGTGCTCCAGCCATGTATCTGCCGTCTTCCCAGAGTTCCCCAAATGTGCGTGCGGATTTCTCTGTAGAGCTCCTTCCTCCTGGCACGAGGTGAGAGAGCAGCTGGAGAAGCAGACCTAGAGAGAAAGCTCCGGGTGTTAACCAGCTTTCCTGAGCCAGTCGATATGATTCAAGAGTGACATGGCAAGATATAGTTGCTTACTCAGCCTGAGTGACAGCCGGTAGCTGCAGGGACCTCACAGGAGAGCGGGCGACTGATGGGGAAGCTGGCGAGAGGATTACGGACGCAGGAGGTGGGATTAAGGTTTCCTTTGACAGGCCGAACAAGATGTTGAACCTATAATAAAGACACAATTATTGATAGTTTTTATAGATCATAAAACTGCTGTCTGACTGCAACATGTTACCACACTTGCTATTACTTTGTACATTTGTTTATCTCAGTCTTTCTGTGTTGCCATTGACAGAGTTTGAATCCAAACACACTCCCAACCCTCACGTTACCTTGTCCCTGCTTTCACAATTTTTTTCAGTTATTACTTTGGAGACTCTGCAGACCAACATTCCCTCAGCTTTTATGCGTGTCTCTTGACTTCAGGTTGCCATTATCAACAGAAGGTTGATGTCATAAATTAGGGTTGCTTTAATGTTCACCATCCAAATTTACTATATTTCAGTATGTCACTGCAGCTTTACTACTGGTTTTATCCCCTGACAAAGAGCAGCATGGCCCAGGACCAGGCCACCGATGTTGTTTTAGGCTGCACTTGCTTTTGTGCACAACAAGGACATGACTAATTACAGTGAAGTGAGATGAGATAAAACAAACACTTACCTTCTCCAAACACTCCTGTCCTCTGTTAACCTCACTCCCTTTGTTGCTCTATTTAAAAAAAAGAAAACACCAAATGAGATTGGAGGCACAGCTGTGTTGGACCGAACAATAAACTCTATAGACCTCAAAATGAATAAATTAACGACCGATCCAAAGACATATGTTTCGATTTTGATTGAGGAGAAAAGTTACCTGACTGTCTGACTAAGTCTCACTGCCTCCTGCAGGTCAAACAGACGCTGCTTATACTGGTTCTTCTCCATAACAACACGAGCCATTTCAGCACGAGAGAAGTAACGCGAAGAGGCCTGAGGAGGAAGATTGATGTTATTTAATGGGGAACATGCATCGGTTGAAACTTACACTGAGGAGTTGAAGGGTAAAAGAAAATTTTCCGAAATGCATTGTTACTGTAAATAAAAGTGTGACAATAACAATGTCTCCTCTCTTACGTCAGGATCCTCCGGTTGACATGATTCCAGTTCTTTACGAAGTCTATAAAAAACAGTGGATATGCAGCAAAAAGTTATTGTAACAGCAGTTTTAACAGTATTATGACCAGAAAAATAAATGCAACCATTTTTTACAAAAAGTCAAAAGAATTAATGAACAATCAGAAGATACCACAAATAAATTTCTGCACCTCTTGGCTTCGTCATCCTTCTCCTTCACCCGCCCCTCTAATCGAGAGACTGTTTCCTGAAGAGAGGTGAGTTCCAGTTTAAGAGCTGAACGGTCATCAGTCAGCTCCACTACCCGAGATATCAGAGCTCTGCGGGCAGCATCTACCAACTCGCTGAAAATATAACAATCACAGCCAAAGATAAATATTTTTATGTTATGAAGAAAATGACAATCACTTTGGTATTCATAGTAACAGCTAGCTACTGTAACATTTTCTCCATTGGTTGATTTGTTTCTATGAGACGAAGCAGTTTTAACATTTTGGAAAATCCCCAGAACACCCAGAAACCACACTTGATTTAACAGGGTCAGATAAATTGAATACAACACTCACTAGGTGACTTTCAGTTCCTCATACTGAGACAGAATCTCCTCAAACTGGTCCGCACTGCCTATACGGAAATAAAAAATGTTAAAAACACTTGACACACAGTTATACACCCTTTACAACACTGAGAGCAATCAACACCAGATCTAAATGTCTTTATTTACTTGGCACTACATGGGATGGTGTAAAACAGTTAAAAAGGAACTCAACTTTTACAAAACCTCAACAAAGAAACGTTTTCACGAATGTACTACTGCATCTGATGTTGGCAGAGTATAAATAGTTTTGCATAGTTGCCAAATTATTTTTAGAAACCAATGTCTGTCAACTCCAATGTCTGTCATCACTCACTTTGTTTCTGTGATCATTTAGTTTGTGCTTCAGTGAATGAACATGGGCCTTGATGCTGAGATATCTTTTTGTATCTGCAGCCACATATGGGGTCAGAATATGGGGTCACCCGTTTCTGTCTTTTTATGAACGTACCTCTGACACTGGCCCCACGGTCCACACTCTCCACATAATCCCGACTCAGCTCCGACAGTTCAGAAAACACAGAGTCGTTGTTGCGAAGCTCCCACTCCATACTATCTTCTTCCTCCACCTCCTCTTCCTCCTCCTTATCTTTTCCATGCATGTCCCCCTCTTCTTCTATGTGTTCCTTGTCTCCCTTACCCTCTTCCTCCTCCTCCCCCACCTCCTCCTCCTCCTCCACCTCCTCCACCCCCTTCATCTCTTCCTCCAAGCTGCTCTCTGACTCATTTCTTGGTGGCTCCTCATCGTTAGGTCTAAATGTGAAAGAAAAAGAAATGTGAGAAATGACAAAAAAGTTTGCTGAGTGAACTTGTTTATCAGCTAAAAAGAACACAGGTTTAGTTAATGGTTACTCCATTGACATACTTTCCACTCAGAGCTTTAACTGACACAAATCACTTTATTACCTTGCATCCACACGGCCGTGAAACTGGGCCAGCTCAGGAGTGGAGCTTATGATGTCATTGATAAACTGATCCGCGGTGGACTTCGCTGCAATGTCTATCGCCTTGTCCTCCTTGGCGACGAGGTCCTCCAGATGGGGGGGACCAGAGTGTGAATATGGTCTTTGAATCATCTGCTCAGGAAAAACAGAACAGCATTACTACTTATCTGCCAAAATCTTGTTATTTATTAAAATGGCTTTAAGGTGTGGAAAAGTGAGAATCTGTTCACCTTTTCATTTACACTGGATTCTGACAAAACTTGAGGGGATGGAGATTCAGCATTCTTGGAACGCAAGTGATTCCTACATGTAACATGGAGGGTTTCACAGAAAAGTCAAGTGAATAAATAGTTTAACTATGTTTTTCTTACATTTTGCACCACTACTGAATTATACCCTGTGAGCCATCATCAACATCTACTGAAGAACGGTTATTTATTTGGAAAATTGCCACAAACATAAGCTCTAAAAGGTAAAATACCTTCCTGGCTAATAAGTTAATCATTTCCATAAATGTGTCAATCAAAGCAATACACATACTAAACTAGCATTTAGATTTACAAAATGGTCTTAAAGTGCCATTTTCAAGTTTGATATAGTACATATTTTACTAAGAATACACTGCACACTGTATATGTATTACAATAAAGCTGCAGTCCTGCTGTCATACCTCTAACTTACTGAGATACAATTTGCATAGCATTCCTATGAGAGACATTATGTTCGGTATACAATTAGTTTTTGATTAAAATAAGTTGGTATGAAAAACCTGAAAGGAGAATCCCGCTCAGAATCCTTTCTCTTTTCCAGAAGCTCCCGACACTGGAGAGCCAACTGAAAGGAGATAACATCAGTGATATGTGAGGAATAGAATAATGGAAAACCAAAGGTTAAATATTGTGTAACACTGTGTGAGGATACAAAAGCACACAGAGCTGTAGACTAAACAACAGTGTCTGACCTTGTTGTGAGAATGTCTCAGTGAGCTCAGCTCTCTACTTAGATTTGCTTTCTGCTCCTCCAAGGCCACCACTGGAAAAATAGAAAACAAATGTAGCTTTGCTTGTTAGAATCAGTCTCCAGCGATAACACATCACACAGTCCACATGTCGGATTTAGGATAAATAAAAAACTCTGTAGCTCTATTTCAGTAACATTTAAACTTTATCTAGTCATGATGTACACAAGAGGAATGAATGAATTGGAAGGAGAAAAAGATGAAAAGAAATTATTACATGTTTGAAATAATGCACATGGATCATAAGTCATTTGTCACAGTTACTACTCAAATACTCACACTGATCGGCTTGCTGTCTTGCTTTCTTCTCTAGCTCTCTCTCTCGTCGTTCTCTCCCCTTCTCCCTCCCCTTCATGGCTCTCCTCTCCTGCTCGATTTGGTCATCCAGCTCCAGATACCTCTAAAAAAACACAGATAATTTGACAATCATTTTAAAGTTATAAAACATGGAGCGAAAACCGTGCTATAACCCAACAACATTCACACTTCTAACATTTTATCAATGCCCCACCTCTTGACTTCCTTTCCTTAGTGCTTTCTCTGCTTGGTATCTCTCCAGCAGCTCCTCTCGCTCAGCTTTCTCCCTCTCCGCCTCCTCCTCCCGGTCTCTCAGCTGGGCTTTACAGCTGGCCAGCCCCTCCAGCACCCACACAAAAATGGGCACCAGCGTCGCCACCACACCTTCACCATGGGTCTCGATAACGGTCTGCGATTGTGCAAAGCAGCCCAGTGAGAAAGCAGGTGTGCACAAACACATTTAAACACTGATTTCATTTCAGAAAAACATTTTCTTGGATAGATAAATGAAGTAGAAAACGCTTACCTGTAGTTCTGAATACAGTTTTCCAGCCTCTTCACTGACAATGTTGGGGTCTAGCTCCACCTCCCCTGTCCCACACAGCACTCGGTCAGTGTACTCCATCAGCCAGGTTAGTGTATCTGCTGTATTAACTGTCAAAATGGTTTCTCGACTTCAAGGCCAAAGGTAAACAATCCTACAACACTTTCTCACCGACTAACACAACTAGTTTATCTAGCTTTCGAACATTATTGCAAACACCGGCACCACCCATCCTCTGCAGCTCTATGTTCCATTTGGACTCGACAAGGACAGCGTCCTCTTTGACTGTCGCTGTACCGCGACTCGGATCATCCTGAAAGAGAAAACAAGAACATTCAAAGATGTATAATGATGAAATATTATCTACGTTTGCCAAAGAAATGTCAAGAAACAGACATTTGCTTTGTCTGATAAATCCATTTTTGGTTTATCAGCAATTTACCACAAAGATAATAATTAGTTCAACGTGGCTGTGTGGTTTTCTGCTCTTACTGTCTGTGACTAACATGGTTTGTTTAGCAGCAAACACAAATCAAAGCATCTGCACAGTGAGGATGACATTTCAATGCCACTGGTGGATTTTATGAACAAAACAGACATTCATGAAATATCAATAACCTGTTAGTGTTGGCTTAGCAATGTTAACATACTGAACAGCTTAGATTAAACCCAGTCACACATTCATGCCTGGATTTATTTCCCTTTAAATCCAACATTTTAAGCCACAGGAAAGTTTTTCCCTCTCGAAATGAAAAACAGCACAACAAGAGCCAGGTCACCAGAGGAGGTGAATAATCAATACATTCTTCACAGACAGAAAACTCTTCGGTATTTAACACAGCTGATCTTTAGGGTTGATATTTCTGCACCTCTGATCGGTGGTTATTATGCAATGCAGATGTGTGCGTGTACTTGTGTGTGTGCGCGTGCGTGCGTGTGCGTGTGTGTGTGTGTGTGGATCAGCACCACAAATAGCACACTCAGATCCAAACGGTGCAAACACACACAAACATAACAGGCTAATTAGCTTAGCTCGCCTCCTGATACGGACACACGGTATGAATAAGTCAGGAGTGACAGCGGACACCTTGACAGACGTTTGGCAGCAAACTTCCCAAAGTTCAGACAAACCCGAGGCGTCGCTTCGTTCAGCCGCAGCTTCACGAACTCACCTGAACGACTCCCCAGTGGATACATGTCACTTCTCTTCCCTCCACATGCACAAACTCCGATTATTTTCCTTCAGGCTCGATTTTCAATTACTCTCAAACGAGTTTTTTAAGAAGGAGGCGTCGTTTGATTCCGACCAGCGGACACCCCGTCCAGGCAGCTGGCCAATCAGAGGGCTGCTGCCGTCCGCTGTAGCCAATAGGCGACGCGCAGAGGCGGGACCTTGCGAGTTTTTTGTTTTCGGAAGGAGAAGAAAAAAAAAAGTTTCCTGAAACTTGAACGTTGACACGTGACGGAGCAGGTCATGTGATCTGAGTCCAGAGATACCTGTGCACATGCTTCACATACCTGTCGATCAGCTGGACTCTGGTGCTGTGGGACCTCAGTGGTTTACACGGTCTGGAAGTCAACACGACATGTTGTTATACCTGGACTGTATTCAGGATTAATTACACAATCCATTCATCGACTCCAGCTTGTACACAATTCAGCAGCCAGGGTTTTAATGAGAAATAGGAAAAGAGATCACATTACTGCGGTTTAAGCGTCTTCACACTGGCTTCCAGTATCACTGAGGATTGATTTTAAAATGATTGTAACTTGTTTTCAAGTCTCTTGATGGTACAGCACCCTCACACACCTCTGAATGTTTATGTTTCTGACTGTTCCCTCAGGTCTATTTCTTGCTAAATATCCCAAAAACGAACTACCAAAAGTTTGAGAAAGCAGCTTTTTTTAAACTTCTTTTTATACCTTTTGCTAGTTTTATCTTTTTTTAATGTCTTTGTTTTATTCGTGTCTTTGGTTTTATTGTAAAGCACTTTGAGCTGCATTTTAAGTATGAAAGGTGCTGTATAAATAAAATGTATAATAATAATAATAATAATAATAATAATAATAATAATAATTATTATTATTATTATTACTATTAGTATTATTAGTATTACCATGTGCTTGAAAAAGTCTTTAAATCCTCACTGAAGTAGAAGAAAACACTTCCTAAATACTTCAAGTAAAACTCCCACACGGAAAATCTTGTCATAAAATAAATCTGTAGGTTAAAATGTACTCAATGTATTGAGAGTAAAATGATTTAATACAAAAAACATGACTTTGACACTATTATCATTAGATTAATTTTTTTATACGCATTAATGTGTAAGCAGCATTTTGCTTTGGTAGTTGGCTGAATTTTAAACTGCTTTTTACAGGACTGTCTGTGACTAATGATTATTTTCATTCTAGATTCATCTGCTATGATAGTGAGTCCAAATTAGATTAATTAACTGATCACGATTACCCAGAGCCTATAAAGCCACTTCTTCACAAAGCCTTTTAGTCCATTCGATAGTCCGAAATATTAAAAACTAATTAAAATAGAAATACTTACATTTGAGAAGCTGGGAAAATTAAATATTTGGCATTTTGTAAGACAATTTGCTAGATGATTATCAAAATATAAAAAATGTGCCTGTCAGTGAACTTTCATACTTCTGCCTACTACTTTCTTATTTATAAATTAAAATAAAAATGATTTTATAAAAACAGGTTATTATATTCTATATGCAAAAATTAACACGTTGCTAAATTTGCAAATATTTGTAATCTAGTGGTATCTTACTGTAAAATGTCATGAAGAGCAAGGTACAAGTACTTCAAATTGGTTGCTGTAGGTCTACAGTACGAGGATGCACTGGACTCAATGTGCCGTGCTTACGTTCACCTCTGATGAACCGTGTCAGATAAAGTTACTGAGGTTTCAAGTGGATTGAAAGGTTAAAGGCAGCAGAGCCAATTGCTTTTCAGAGGCATCTGTTCAGAAGTCATTATATAAAACTGATTGGGATAATCTCTGTTGAAACAGCTTAGACAGAAGAAGTTACACAGAACATCAACTGTAGATCACAAGGAGAAATGTCACTGGATGAAGTAGTTAGTTTTTCTCCCAGCAGATGGAGATACTCACACATCTCCCCCTCCTGTTTTATTTCTCCCTGTAGATTTCTGTTGATGTTGATCTAGTCAGTAGCCATTTAACATACAACCCTGCTCTTCTTCCTGATTTTCTTATGTCATGTGACATGTTCTACATATTACATTTTATCTTTGAGACAAACACAGTCACAGTTTAAGTACATTTATAGTTATATCGAGCCGTGTTGAGTCAGTTTCATGTGCAACAGTTGTGGCCCAGTGTTACATTCACAATTTTGTCTGGTCTACAATTAATAACCATCAGATGGATGTATATTTACGATCTTTTCATATTGCCTCTCTTTTTAAGATGTTTTTTCAGGTTAAATTAGCAACCTTGGGCTAATGTTTTGCTAATACAACATTTTAGGAAACTATTAATTCACTGTTGTGCTAATTGTGTGTTTCTCTTTTTACTTTATTGTTGTCCTATCACCGGTGATGTTTTACTTTTGTGGACAGTTTTAGAATGATGGCTGAATTCCATTTAGCATTTCATTCTCACACACACACATCTTAGAAGGTCACTTCAATCGAACAGAGCCAAAGTTAATATTAATAATAGTTTAAAAGTTCTGCTGTTCACACAATCCCTTTTGTGAATCCCGAGTTATTGCACTTGGAGTAGGTCACCATTGGCCTAACTTTAATCTTCTTCTGATTAATCATCACTTTAATATAATATGTTGTCTTAGCCATATTCTTTACAGTTTCAGTAAAAACTTACATTAAAAAATACCAACACCAGCTTCACTTGAAAGATGTTCATATCACTTCATATACTTATGCACCTACGGACATAATGAAAGGTTTTGAGAAATAAATCACCATGAAAAGCATGTCAGCCCTTTTTATTTACCTTTAATTCACTTGGTCTGACAAAACATATTAAGGAATGAAAAAAACATTTAGCTTCATACCACTAACAATAAATGAGAGAGTATGTTTTGTGTCATTTGAGTGAACAAACCGTGTTGCACACTTCTGTATTCTGTCATAACGTGCACCATTATAATCTGCATCCTCTTCCCTTTAGTATTTCCACCTCTTGTTTCTTTCTCACTCACACAGACATACACATTTCACATATATATATTTATTCCATTTATTGTATTCTTTAAATAATCTGTCATTTCGGGAAAATGATCTTTTGGACTTTTGGACACCACTGTGCGTACACAAGTTCCAAAAGTGAAAGTCATTCCACCGAATTCCTGCGTAAAGCAGGAATACGTCAAAATAAAAACACCAAAATGTTAGAAAATGTACAGGATTCACAATTTTCCCAAAGTAGAAGTACACAAGTATTACTAGCAGGATATAAAGTAAAGTTACTTATCATCTTCTCAGAGTGTTACATAATAAAATGGGATTATTGTCACTGATGCATTAATTTGTAAGATGTTAAAGCTGGATGATGATGGATATACTGTTAGGTCATTTATTCTATAACGTGCAACAAATCATATACAACAAATCATGTTTCATAAGATACTCATATATTTTGTGTGTATATTGATCATCAAAGTAACTACGGTCGTTGAGATATAGTGTAGTCAAAAGTACAAATGTTCCCTTAAAAATTAAATAGGAAGTAACATAGACTGGAGGGAATATATTATACTTCTTTTGTATATAATCTAGATTAAAAGATAAAGTAGAGAGCAGGAGATAGAGAGGTATTGATTTGGAGTGAACACAACAGGAATGTCTTTTTCTGTGCAGTAAAACTGTGTGTTAACTGCAGAAAAGTCATATTTTTCATCAGTTTATCTTGTCTTCTCTCGTGAATGTCCCTTTATACTGTGACTTTTTTAATAACCCTGTCACTCTCGACAAGCACTTCCTTCCCGTCCTCTCTGTGCGCTCGTGTCATCGCTCTCTCCTTCTTTGTCAGGAGGTCGTACGCCACGATGCTCCCCACCACCATGAAGCTGAGGGCCAGAATCACAAACCCCATTCCCAGCAAGTGAGACGTTCCTTTCCTGGAGTTGTTCAGCTGGTCCCACAGGCCCACGCCTACGCAACTGAATCCGACGAGAATTTTCCAAAAACAAAAGGCCAGCATGCAGGATCCACAGGACAGCTCAGCACCCCCGGTCACCACGGTGATGCCCGCCACAGACGTGATCCCTCCTGGTAGGGTCAGGGTCTCGGATTTATGGTTGTAGGTCACAGTGGAGTTGACGTCTGATAGAGTTGAGGGATCAAGTGTTTCCATCTTTGTTGTCATGGTTGGTGTTAATTCTTCTGTCCGATGCACTGCAGCTTCTTCCTCTTTGTTACTCCTACAACACGACACAAGGAGTTGCTTAAGAAAATACAGTCTCATAATGATATAGAAAACATTTAATTTAATTGAAAAGTAGATTCTAAGAATTTCTATAATGTATAAAATGATGATACAAAACCACTAAATGAAATTTTACATCCAAAGGCGGGGGAAAGGTTCTTTCTTTAGCCTCTCCTATTGGAAACAGCAGGGGTCGGAGACTGAATGCTTATATATGATGCTTCATTTAGCGAAAGAAATCAAGATGGGCAGTACTTCTAATGAGTTAGGATAGAATACAAAAGAATAGGACTTACACTGTTTACACTAGAAAGCCAGGCTGATAGTGAATTAACTAAAGACAAAGAATAAATAAAGGATAAACAAAAATTCAAATTTTACATTAAAAACTTAGGATTTCTTACCTCAGTGTTGAACCAGGAGCTGAGGTGTCAGTGGAAACTGGGACAAGTTATGGTCGAATGGGATTTTTCTTCTCTGTGAGTGAAAACCTGAAGGAGCTGCTGACGTTCCCTCCAGACAATGGGTGCAGAAGTGAGAGCAGGGCGCCCAACTGCTGCCACTGTATTGAAATGCGTCACAACTTGAGGCCCTGCAAGATGGTGGACCAAGTTGTCCGGAGAGTTTTCATTTGTTTGTTCCTCTCTTTCCTTGTGCTCGGTAGGAAGTTCTCGTCTGTCATTAAGTGTCATTATAACCCATTACCAGATATTTATCTTGGAACAACTCCCTTCCTCTTTTCCTCTCTCTTTCAGTCTCAAGATCTGGGTGTTGCTTCACCAGGGCTTTGTTTAGGCTGTGGACGTGCTTTTGTTTGTAAAGACTTTAGCCTGTTAACTGTTCCCATTTCTTATGCCATTGACTGTGAGGTGCATAGAACTGCATCAGTGGTTTTACTTAAAAAAACTTTGGGACCTGAGTATAATAAATGTTTTGAAACAAATGGGAAAATGAGAGGGCAATTGCATACATTGTGTCACAACCTGTCCAGAGTGCACCCCACCTCTGGTCCAATGTCCGCTGCATGGATTGGCTGCAGCCCCTCCACGACCCGTGTATGTTAAGCTGTATTAATAATGGATGGATGTATAACTGTGAATGAACGGGTTTAACCTGATGTGTTGACAGCGTGTGAGGGAGATTTGCAGTATATATGTCATTGCTGACGTTTCACAGGTCAGTGCTGTGGCTCAGGTGGAGCCTGACACTGTCAGTTAATAGGTGATAACGCTACGCAGCCAACTGGGATGCTGCCAGCAGGGTGTCACTGGTCTAATTGCAGATATTTATAGACGTGTGACTTCTACTATATTGATAAACACGTAACTGCACAATTTGTAATGTGTATTATATCTTACTGCCTGCTAAACATATGTATATGAATCCTATTTATTGTTGCAAAGCAGTTAACTAGCTACTACGGAGACATTATTAATATTTCTTGATTAAATCTGTGTCACTTTCAATATGTCATGATTGTGCAACATCCACATTACACAAGCCCTCACCTTCTCCACAAGTGGAAAAACATTTCAAATCCTTGCTTGCTCCAGCTCCAGCACTTAGTCCAGCCGAGGGTACAGGTCAGATGTCAGGGATTGTTTTGTGGAGAGCTGGGGGGGTAATTCTATTGGCCGGGGCACTCACAGGATGAAGATGATGATAATTGGCTAAGTGTTGGATTGGGTGGGAGTGGGCGGGGCAGGAGTAATCCAATAGATGGACTCAGCGAGCATATTTATGGAGCAAAGAAAATCCTGCTGCAAAATAAGGCAGAAATGATAATCACAGCAAAGCAATGCTTTTGTCTGTTCTGTTGCTGGATAAACACTCTTGTGCAAATATGTATCACATGAACTCATCAATTCCCCACTGCCCTCCTCAGTTAGTCTGGAACAACAGTCTGCAGCGACGATCAAGATACTTTCAGGCTAATTAATGCACAGACAAGGAAAACAGACTGATGAGGTAAACTGTTTAATCAGAGACTCATGAGGTGAGTCTGATGTGCTGAATACGGTGATCTCTAGGGAGGATGGCAGCTGACAATAAAATATAATGTCTAAAGGATTGGGGCTGAGGTAGAAGAGACTGGGTGGAAACGTTTGTACCAGTGAAAATGAAAGTGAAATAATCAGTGCGCACGTTTGTGTTGGACACCTGTCGTGCATGAGACACAATGTTCTGGAGAGTAGTTAAGTTTAGGAGAGGAAAAAAGAGACGAGATGAGAAGAGAAGAATCTACTGGGACTGGGCTCCAATACAATATCAATAAATATTGCAATGTAATTTTCATCCATAGTAATATAAGAAAAGTCCAATATATATTGCTATATTGTTCTGTATGCATTGTGCAAACACAGTGAGGAGGTTTAACATGGATAACATGTTTTGCTGTTTATCAAGTTTTTGTCATATTCTGCTCATAAACACCAGTTTGAAACCAAAACCTTCATTCAGGAGCATGAATCATCGAGTCTTTAAACTTATAGGAATAAGAATTTATGGTAATTATCAATGTCGACTGATATGAACATTTTTATCTTTATATAATGTTTGGCCATATCGCCCAGCCCCACCCTCTACAGTCCACAGTGTAACTAAGTAATGATCGGAAAAATCCAGACGAGTGACAGAGGGGTCAGTCGAAGGAGGGCAGGCTCACGTGGGACAGGAAGGAGGTCACAAACAGAGAAGGCCGCCGGCGATGATGATGATGTGAGGGGCGTAGGTGGGATTGCAGGTAGAAGTGGGCGGAAGAGGGAGTTAAACTGCCGGGGCAGATGGTAGTCTGGAATTAGATGTCAGTGGTCAACTAAACCCTTTGAAAGGCCACCACTGAAATAGCAGACACACTGCTGAAAAAGCCTAAAGCTAGATTTGAAAATCCACTTGATTCTTCATAGAGTCTGCCTGAGCAAAGTCTGCTAATCTGCTGGTAATTCACCAAACCACCGTTTAAGGTTTCATGATTTGTGCCAATCAAATACATTCAATTTCACAAAGGTGTGATGAAAAAGGACACAGAAGAGCCTTGAACTGCTTTTAAATGATTCATATTGTATAATGAGAAAAGATGATTAAATTCCTGGAAAAGAAAAAATCACAAAAAGTGCAGAAAACTCAGATTATATTTATAAATGATCCAAAGCACATCCACATACTGTAGATCTTTCCAGACTTTCAGACCTGCATAAGAAATTAGGATCTTGGGGTTCATTTCAGTCAAATGCTCAGCCACCTTAAATCCGGCATTAACAGAATTAACCCAGTCGTCCACAGTAGGAGTGCGCTCCCCCTGCCCTCCTTATCTCTCACCGTCTTACTGTCAAGTCAGACACTCAATTCTCCTGCCATCGTCCACACCGGTACGATTTCTCTAGGTTTTGGATCATTCTGTCCACGTTACTTGTCCACATACTGAGCAGTTTGAACTATTTCATGTTTTCTTCAGTGGATTGTTTCACATTTCTAAATCATATTTCTTTTTCAATTGTTTGCAGGCTGCTGTTTGGGCTCAGAAGCAGAAGTCAAACCAGTCAAGGAGAATCTGCTCGGACAGAGGAGACAGTCAGGTGGCACCAGACAGGAAACCTCCTGAAGAACCCGAGTGGCAAATACTTGCCAGGGAGTTTGACAGAACTGATTCACAAGAGCAACTACAATGGGGAATACCATCAGTAGCGCATTGTCAAAGGAGATCCTGGAGGACCTCAAGCTCACCACCAAATTCACCGAAAACGAGATCTCCCAGTGGTACGAGAACTTTCAGAAGCAGTGCCCGACCGGCCGCATCACACCGGAGGAGTTCGAGCAGATCTACATCCGCTTCTTCCCCGACAGCGACTCCAAGAGCTACGCACGGCATGTGTTCCGCTCCTTCGACACCAACGATGACGGCACTCTGGATTTCAAGGAGTACATCATCGCACTGCACATGACCTCCACTGGGAAGACCATCCGCAAGCTGGAGTGGGCCTTCTCGCTGTTCGACGTGGACAAGAACGGATACATCAACAAGACGGAAGTGACCGAGATCTGCCAGGTGAGAGGGATTCTTCACGAGGTGGCGTTTAAAAAAAGAAGTGGCTTGGTTTTTGTTTGACACAAAGCAGTTATCTCATCCACTGTTTCTACATCGTGATTTTTGTGTTGTTCTTAACATTTTCCCTTTTCTGACAGATATATAGCATATCCTATTGTGGATTTTCATTATTCTTTTGAACATTATCCGAGACAGTTTTGGATTCACTTAAAAGTGTTTGAAACTGAAAATATATTTTGTTCCATAATAGTGATTTTGTCATTAAACAAACTCCATCCAGAGTCTAAGCCAAAGTCGTCAGGGAAGGGGTTTAAATTCTAAATCGTCAAATCTCCAGTGGACGTTAAATCTGATATAGCACAAAAACCTAATACTACATTTTAAAGCTGCACGGTTCCACTATTGTCTTTCTCAGTGTGGATTTGGTTTAACTCCGTGTTTCATTAACTCTGAGGTTTGTCGTGTTATTGTCGGTCGTGCATTATATTCCCAGGTTTTCCTGTTATTTTTCCATCTCCCTTGGAGATCCAGTCCTGATTGCCTGTTCAATTATCCAGTCTATTTGAGCCTCCTGTTAATCTCTGTGATTACAGGTTTAGCTCTCAGACAATATAGGCAGTCCCACCCTTAAGCAAGGCTACTGTTAAACTGCAGAGAGTCTCATCATCCCTGAGTCTAATCCATTAGTCTTTTATTCACGAGGCTCTCACTTGTGACCTGTAGAATAATTGCTGGCTATTACTATTTATACAAACACAATTCAGTTGGAGGGAGGTTTCCTTATTTACTGTTTTAAGACGAATGATATTGAATTGTAAGAGGTTTAGACAGATCAGTCAAGAATCCAGCTGGCATTGTAATGGGATTTCATTCCTGGCCAACTGGCACCATGTTTACAACCACTGCGCAAAATAGCTGCTTTCCAAAGCCCTGCGAGAAGTTTACAAACCTACAGTAAAATTAGATTGATTTTAATCTGCAAAACACTCCAGAGGTGGAAAACACACATCAGCCATATGAAGAGGAACTCGCACATACACTACAGCACAATTTAGAAATCTGTTAAATCGATGGAAAATTAGGAAATATAAGTGAGAAAGGCAGAAATAGCCACATTTATTACAGTTTTTATATTATACTACACTAGTAGGCCAGACAAAGGTACAAACAGGGTGAAGTGCTCTTCATTTGAGGGTCGGCAGCCGTTTCACACTTTGTTCTATTTTCATTACTACAACCTCACAGCCTTGTTGTTTACGCGCTCACAGTTTGCAGTGAACCACATGATCCGAGGGGCAAGATGGAGGGAGAGCCCAGAGAGAAAAGAGATGACATCTTTGGCCTGTGGCCTGAGTCTTGGCACTAATCCATGTTAATCTAGGTGTCTTAAATGTGGGAGCTAAATTCTTCCTCTCTAAGTGGGACACACACTTAAAGGACTGAACCTAAAGTGCACAGTCATTTTCAATCTGCTGGATTCTAAGTGGCCCATCGCATATTAACCATCTCTGAACAAATGACACACGGGTCGTGACGCTTTCTGCTGTGGGCTGATTGCAGTGACGCAGACTTAATTGGAGGCTACTTGGTTGTATGCAGCCAAATTTCACAGAATAAACTAAAAAAATCCTGACTTGTAGCTTTTTCCCTCAAGTTGTTACATAAATCAATAAACACAAGGCACTAATCAACTTAATGGAGCTCCGAGCTTCCTCACTTGTTCTGCAGGACACGTTCGTTTTGTGTGGCCTGTTGAGCTTCCATACATTATTTGTGCGAGAGAAATGATGCAGCATTATGACCCATCTTATCCCCAACCCCCCTCTCAGGCTATATTTAAGCTGATCCCCAAGGAGGAGCAGTGCAAGCTACCGGAGGATGAGAACACACCCGAGAAGAGAGCCAACAAGCTGTGGGCTTATTTTGAAAAGAAAGACAACGGTACGGGGGGGAAAAAAAACCCACACATGCAAACATCACGTACTGCACATACATTATGCCACTGCAGTGTGTGACAGGCCACCGTGTGCTTACCACTTATATTAGAGAGATAAAATCTGTGTAAGCTCCCACTACCTTTCCTCAGCAGCTGTTCCCCTGCAGCGAAGATTACATTTTACAATCTGCTGTTTGGCTTAACAATAATACAAGTAATAAATCCACCTGGGGGCACATCCCCAGTTACAGCATCACTTGTGTAATGCAAGATTTATAATGTACGTATACCGGCCGTGGACCATGAAACCTTAAGCGACTCCACTGCATTGCATGCTACTGTCTCACACACACACACACACACACACACACACACACACACACACACACACACACACACACACACACACACACACACACACACACACACACACACACACACACACACACACACACACACGAGCACACACGAGATAAGACCAGATTTCTTAGCTTAGATAGAGAGTCGTTATTCAACCTCATGTTTACCCCTCACTCCTTTGCTGTATATCTACTTCCGACAATAACATCTCCCTGTTCTTTCTTTTGTTCTCCGCAGAGCGACTGGCTGAGGGGGAGTTCATAAAAGGAGTGATTGAAAACGAGAATGCGATGCGTCTTATCCACTATGAACCGCTCAAAGAGTAAAAGTCCAAATCCTTTTCCGTCCCCCTCTTCTTATTTCACTTCGTACCCTCTTTTCCATACTTTTGAAACTTTCCTCAAATGAAAAAGCCTCATACATTTCCATCCTCTTCAACCCACTCAACTCCTCTGTGTAAATACTCCCTTCTGCAGTGTCTTGGTTGCAACAAACTTTTCCGTGCAGGATGTGAAACTGTTTTATTAATGCTTGTCAATGTATTTCTATTAAATAGAGGCCTATAGAGGAAGAATGATGGTGTAGTGTTTTTGAAAAGTGTACAGACAAAAAAAAAGGAATAACTCTGGTGACTATATTGATGCAGATTATATATCAGGGGAAACCAATTGTTAACGACATATAAGATTGTTAGCTTGTTTCAGCTTTTTTACAGTGTGTCTCAGTTCAGGTGGTAGCTCACAAGTGTTCTACTCTATTCATTATTCAATAAATTAAAGGTTTTCTCATACATCTGTGGTTGGAAAATCAATTTATTTATCGCTCCCAGAAAAAAAAATGAATTCTTCTTCGACCTAGAAACATACGGTGTTATACAAATGCTGGTGGTTGACAAAAATGGCGCCTTATGTCTTAATTTTTCTGTTGTAATCATCCCGAATGTGCACACCTAGAGACATTCAAAGTCAATGGAGGTACATTTATTAGATAAAAAAAAAAATGTGACTCCTGTATCATTTAAGAGAAACATGCAAAGTAATGTGCACTTGTTTCCCTGAGAGTGGGATGTTGTGGTGGAGCGGAGTGTTTAAATGTGTTTGCAGTCAGCGGGCGTGCTGGCCTGCGTTTCTCTCCAACTTCCATTCTGACCCCCCGCAACCTGCCCCCCTCCCCCTCCACCCCCCTCCATCCCTTCACATGCCTCCCATCTCCCTTCACTCTGTTCCTCCTCCTCCTCCTCCTCCTCCTCCTCCTCTCCGTCCAACTCGGGATTACTGCTTTACACATAATCTTCTGTTCAACATCAGAGAGCAGACTTTTCAAAATCTCTGTAATCTTTCTATCTCTATGTGTCTGTCTTATGGGTTTGTCTGTGCAACTGCAGAGAGGCTGCGTTTGTCGCAGCTTCTGGTGTTCAGGCGACGAATCCAAACGTGTGTATCGGTCCAAAATTTGTGGCAGAGAGAGAAGACATGTTGAGTGTGACACTCAGATTAATGAGAATACAGTATATTGTGTGTTTACTGGTAAAGGATAGGCTGTTCTCTTGCGTCAATGGGAAAAGAAAAATATTTATGTAATTAAATGATCATTGAAGACTCATCCTGACATTTTGCATGTTAAACAATAAAATAACAAACATTTCTATCCAGGTACATATAAAGAACAGATACTCTTTCCCACCATGAGGCACTGACGAATACCCAGAAAACATGCAGGCTTGCATGTTAGCGTGACCTATACATACAGTGTCGTCTTTACGTGTTGATTCTTCAAGTCTGGTTTGTATGTATGTTCGCTGAAAGTCAAAGTGGCAGAAAGGAAAAGCATCTGTTTGCATCGATCCCTGCACAGTGACAGTGTTTTTCCTTTTTCAGTTTTTCAGCCCCTTTCAGTGGAAAGAAGTAACCGCTTCCCTAACAAGGTGAATCAACTCGGTCCACGACCACGTCCATCTCGTCCATCTCTCTCTCACAGTCTTCACACCCGTCTGGTCCACAGCCTCCCACCAAAACCAGCGTCGGTACATCCCCGTTTCCCATTCCAACAACGCTGCCGTTATGGGCCCACGCCACGTCGATCATGCCGTCCGGACACTGCAATAGGCCGCTGACAGAGTAGAGGCCGCCCCCTGTGACAACCTCGTCATAGGCTGGAGCGTGAGTGGCGGCTCTCGCTTCTTCCAGTCGTAGCCTCTGTTTGCGACGGAGCTCGATGATGGTCTTTGTGTAGGAGTTGAGGGTGACCACGGCCGCCCCCATACAGCAGCTGAAGGACACCCAGGCAAGACTAGGAACAGAGGATATATAGAATAGTGAGGAGAGAGGAGAAACACATCACTACATGGGCACTAATCCAATCCAATCAATTATCCATAATGGCCAGACACCTACGCAAATGACCAGCCGTAGTCCCAGGACTGAGGCCTCCAGTCTTTGGGGCCCACAATGACGGTCATCTGAAATACTGTGGTGTACATCATATGGGCAACCATCCCAAGAAGACCTACATGAATCCAACAAAAAACAGACAGAAGAAAACTGTAGATCACAACAAAATAGATCCAGGATTACTGTAAAAATATATAGAGGAGGGGCTGATATTTAAATGATAAAATACTGAGATGTTGAATTAGGGGGTTACACTGGGTCTCACCTGAGAGCACAGTGCAGATCGCTGCATAGGCATTGATTTTGAGCGAGTGCATCTCTTTATGAGAGCACAGAACCTCCAGCCACATCAGTAAGAAGCCCATCCCCAGCAGGCCAATGTACGTAAACTCTGAAATGACCGACAGCCAGAGCACACCTGCAACATGTGCAAACACGTCCACAACGAACACACACACACACATCCGTTTAGAAGTCTTTAATAGTACTGTGGCAAAAGAAAAACTATTTAAATATAATATTTACAGGGTGATAAAACTGCTAATTGATACATGACTCACCTTGGGTTTCCCCTGGAGTTAACTCTATAAAGCTGCGACATTTTTCCCCTGCCAAAAACATTTATACATTTAAAGACGGAGATGGAAAACATTAAAACAAATTCAATTAATGTAATTAAAGCTTTTCTAATATGGTGACCAGCCTCAGGTAAGTGACTGGACGTCTGCTTCGTGGACTCACCGTCGTTGTGCTTCTCACAGCTTTCCCAGAAGCCAGTGTGGAAGTATCTGAAAGCAAACTTGTCTTCGCCCGTCTCCCAGATGTAGTGCACTGCGTTGGCCAGCTGCCTCTGCTTGATCTTGGCCAGCTCGTCTCTCCTGGCTGGAGACAGTGTGCGGTTGAAGGGATTCTGAGTGGGGCTCTCTGTGTGACAACACAGCAACAAAATCACACAGAGGAACATTTTAAGGATATTTTTGTACCTGTTTATATTTGTTATAGATAATGCAGTTGGAGGCTTATAACCCAGAATGCACTGGGCCGAGGGCCGGAACCCATCTCTTTAGACATGCTGCATAAAGACAAACACAGCCAAACCCACACTGATGGGAAATCTAAATTCTCCAAACATATCCAGACTTGCATTTCCTTAAAATGATGAGAAAACCATGCAAACACACACATACAGATATGCATGTGCAGACAAGCAGATACACAAACACAGAGTTGTATGCTGCCATAATCACAACTTCACAAATATCTTAACAGGTTTGTTGACTCAGTGTTTCCCTTTGTCAAAAATTAAATGCTCTTAAAAGTCAGAACGACAATTAACTGACACACACACGTTGCATGCAGGTTGATAAGGATACGATGGAGGGAGCAAAACACATCTAATCACACCCTGGCCTTAAAAGTAACATGCCTCTGTGTTTTAGAATCACCTGCAGCTCTTCAGCCTGCACAACCACGTGTGTTATCGTAAACCTGGTTGAGAAGATTAAGCTTATTCCTGCACTAGCATTGGTAAATCTAGATTTTGTTTTGTGTGAGTGCACAAAGTACAAAATGTTTTGATCAAAGTTGGTTCCTTTACTCAGCGAAAGCTTAGGGAGCAGGTAGTGTAAACCCTTAGAAGCCACCCTCACACCCCACAGATTAATGCTAAGCCATAATTAAATTCAGTCCCACTTATGGGTAAAAAGAGATTAAAAGCATCCAAACCAAGCACAATCAGGTTTGGGGGGAGAGAAGCCTGTCAGTTGATCCAGGCGAGATTAGTTTTTAGGTATTGGTTGTTACGCAAAGATCATGAATTTAACACTTCTAATCGGGTTCAAGAGTCAAGGCCAAAATTTTTGGTAGAGTCAACAACAGAAAGGAGCACACTTAAAGACCCATGAGATAATAAAAAATAACAAAACAATCATACACACGACATAATAAACTACAGTATACACACAAACTACTGTACACACACACACACACACACACACACACACACACACACACACACACACATCCAGTCCAACAAACAACCTGCAGTTTGAATTCTCCAGGTCATTCATGGTCTTCATCAGATTAAATTTGGTCTGTGAACAAACTCAATCTACATGAAGGAGTGAGTCCGCTGATGAACGCAGAGAGTCAGCTGACAGCCTCGAAAAAGGAGTGAGCCTTCACTTAAGATCATGATCACTTAAATCATAAAAGACACAAGTATATAATTCCATGTTCCCCATGTCTGTGCTGTTGGGTTGAGGTGACTATAAATAGTTAAGGTTGTTTTGCTTCAAGCATCTTTTGGTGACACTACAACAATGAACCTGCTGAAAGTATCTCTCTGAACAAGTGGAAACCTGTGGCTGACTATTTTAATGCCAAGAAAGAAATCCCATGACTGGTGACGAAGGTGGAGGATGAATCCATGAAGTGAATACTGGGAATAATTCATTGTTACACACCCGTGTGGACGTGTTACAACAGAATTTGGGATTAGTCCCCAGGAAACTTCCTGGCATCATTCATCTAATTTGACTGTAGTTACGTCCTGAACGCTGTGGCCACTTGTTCTGAGCCGACAGGACGGAAACTTGTTAATTTCTACTTTTGGAAAACTCAAATCTTTATGTTGCCGATGCTCCTGTTCGCCAGTGGAGAACATAAAGAAGCACATTTACTCAAGTACTAAAGAACAGTATTAAAGTATTTGTGCTTTGCTTGAGTATTTACATACTAATACTGCTCTATTACTTCACTAAATGTCATTAACAGCTACAGTAGTGGAGATTACATACCAGTAACTTTGCAGATTTATAGTGACATGTGATCAGTTTGGAAAACACAAGAGCAAGTTAAATAGTTAAATGATCTCAACCTGATACAACATTACAGTACTGCATGCTGATACATTGTCATGCATATTCAAAAATAATATGCATTGTATAGTATATACTTTTACATGTAATGGAGTACTTTAACATTCTTGCAATGCTATTATCAACATGTTTTAGTTATAAAAACTCCAGAGTGGCAAAATACAAGTTGATTTTTATCACACTTTTGCTTGAAGATTTCGCTCAAATTGGCAATTTAGTAATGAGAAGTGTTTTTGTTCAATATAAAGTTTAGCAAAGTAGTTATTGACCCTCCAAACCAATTGGATAAACAGATCAATTTAAATATATAAAAATATCTAAATGTTGTGTCTAAGGGCCAGAAAAGCAGCTGTAGTTACAGCATATTTATAAAAGAATAATAAAGAGAAAGAGTAAAGTATCAAAAAGCACCATAAAGCTGCACAAAATGCTTTCTGATGTGCAGAGGTGAGAGTGTGACATTTCAGTACCTGTGGTGTAAGGCTCGCTGTTGTTCTGACCACAGTTCTTCATTTTGACAGGCGACAGGCAGAGGGGCTTGACCACCTTGTGAGTGCCCTCACACCAGTAGGAGGTGCACAGAGCCAGGATGGACAGGGCCAGAGCCAGAGTGGTCAAGGTCAGGGAGAGCAGGGAGCGGGAGCGACGAGACATACGCTCCAGCATGGCCACAGGGGGATGGTTTGAGAAAGAGAGAGAGGGGGGTGGGGGGAGAAAGTAAGGCAAAGAGAGAGCAGGAGGGGGAGAGTGCACGTGGAGATAAGTCAAACAGGACAGAGGGTATGAAAACAGTCACAGATTGAGCCAGGGGGGAAGGACAGATGCTTTGTGGAGGTTTTAAGAGGTGATGAGCTGCCAGGTTTGAATGGAAAGCAAAGATAAACGTGACATAACAGCACAGAGAGGAGATAACAAAATAAAGCTGACAAAGAGAAACGGTGAACGACTAAGAGAGAGGACAATGAGGAGGGAGGGGAGGGAGGGAGGGAGGGGGCAGGATAAGATGCTCTGAAGTTTATACACGTGGGGGAGGACAGATGGAAGGAAAAAAATGAACATGAGAGGATTTAGGTAGACGATGGTTCACGGTAGGAGAGAGGAGTGGGATGCAAGGACATAACAGCTGACAGCTTTAATGTGGCATCCTGCTATTGATCCCTGGGATGAGCGATGTGGTCAATGCAGCCGGTGAACTCAACACATGCAGACCCTTGTGTGTGCATGTGTTTAATCAGTGGGATTGTACCCAGTGAGCAGGATGTAATTTAAAAATACTGAAGTTTAGGATTAAAAGTTTTGCACCTGAAGTGGAGATAGAGGGCATCCTTTAAACTGATTCATTATCTAATAAGGGAGTGCAATTAGGAGGTTGAATGGAGCACACGAGGACAAACAACAAGGTGCCCATATGGTGACATTTAATTTTGTTGAATGTCCGTGCAAGTCATTACACTGCCTGAGGTCACATCGGTTCTCCGCTTGCCTACAAGGAGGGGGTCATGGAAGAATAAGTAACGTGCCGTGGCTAATGGCTTCCTGCTTCCTGATTTGCACACTCGGGCCTGACCCTGCGACTCATTATCAGCTCCACCGCTGGACCCTGCGCGCGAGACAAGACAGAGGGGGGCAAAAACAAGAGATTACTTTTTTTGATGAAATTATGGATTAGCCACAGATCTAAATGAAATTTTTGCAAGTAATCCCTGATAATCTGCTTTAATCTGTTTGTGTTAGGTGTATTTTAGTGTGAAGTGCACTCTGACCATGTCTATTGTTTCCCTTACTCTCTCTTTCTCTCATGCAATGTTTCCCTGTCGGCCCACAGCCCCTGAAACAGAGCACACATGAAGCGAAGTGAAATTTGGTCAAACCACAGACCTACATGAGAGTCGACCCACTCATGCTGGTTTCTAATATTTAAATATTGTTGACAATAAATTTAAAAAAGCAACATTTAAAACCGAAAACAGCTTGTGACATCTATAGCATATCATTACGAGCTATTAGTTAAAAGTCCGTCAATGCTGAAAACATCAAATCTGTATAAATGTGTTTTTTGCATAAATTAAATGTTAACTTGTAAATGATCATCTGCATTATGTGCATTCTGAGATCTATGTACTTTAAATATACATTTACTTTATTATTATTACTGATACTGTAACGCTACTCTCAGCATTAACTGAAAACTTGATAATAACTGAATTGGTAATTACTCATTGCTTCTTCTTCCTGGTTAAAGGTAAAGTAAAAGCAGCTTGTCAATGTTATCTTACATTACCAATCAATTACAATTAGATTTCATTGAACATCCACTGTGTCCAGTAGAAGTAAATAGAGCAGCGTGAGGAACAGGATGAAAACTAATCCAGGCAAGATTCTACTACAATTACCAACATCTGTCAATATTTGAATTTCTCAAGAAAGCTTAGATTTTTGAGCATCCGCTGAATCATGTCATAAACATGAGGTTATTATATTTTATGATGGAATAATAAGTTTGTCAGATAGAAAACTGGACACGGACGTTTTGCCTTATTTAACCTGCATCCTGTTGTCATCTGTCTCAAAGCTCTATTACCAACAGGAGCTCAATCTATATAAAGCAAATAAGGAAAGCAATATGCACTTATTTTCAAGACTGTAAGTATTAATTATTCTTAGCTTATATGTTGGAAAAATGTAAAAATGTGTTTATATAACTCCAGAGCCTGAGCAGAAATCTTCATAATACTTGTTTTATCCAGACGTCACTTCAAAACATAAAGCAATTCAGACATGGACAAGAAAAAGCATCAAATCGTCACATTTGAAACGCTGGAAGAAGCAACGGTTTGTTTTTAGTACTTTTTCCTATAAAAGAAAAAATTACCATAACAGTTGCTAATAAAATTTCTGCTTCTTGTTTATAAATTTCAGTTTTGATTGTATTAAAATAATCAATGAGAGGTACCTACCAAAGCTTCCCTGGCATAGTTCAGCTCAAACATGAAGTAACTACCACAGTAAAACAACACTTTGAATTCCTGCAGTCGTCTGAACCTACCATCCTCGGTTATCTCTCCCTCGTTCAAGAGCCCTTAATCAAAAAGCTCCTTAAGAACTAGATTTCAGTTGCTCCATCTTGAACAGATTTCCCCGTGCCACTTCGTTCATCTTCTCCCTCTGAACGTGTCACCAGTGTTCCTCCTCCAGTATGAGCATCAGTGACCCCTTACCTCTCCGGCCACACTCCCCCTTAAATCCTCCCGGCCAATAGTAGGATGGAGATGCACGACTGATGGAGCAGCTGAGTGTCTGCCTCCATGCCACTCTACTCTCGTTTCTGTCTTTCTTGGGAATTTATGTCACAAACCCATCCTGAATCATGTAATCCCTCTAAGTCCATCTGTTACTGCAGTGCCCCCTCTCTTCCTGCGTCTGTCCCTTTGCAGAGGTGATTCCATCTCAACCTCCGGGAAACTTTTATCACAGGTGAAAGTCCCACTCAAATACAACTTTGTCTTTCACCCGATATTTAATTATTACACTAAGAGGATGGATGAAACTGTGAGCCAGCATCCGTTTGAGTTGACTTGTGCCTGTGATTTTGCCCGAATCAGCACCAGCGCTGTGCAAAGCCAAATCCTGAGCCCACAAGTTGCGTGTGCCAAATGTGCCACCTAAAAAAAGGAAAAGAAGAAGAAAAAACAGGGGAAAGAGCTTCGAGTTGTCACAATAATTTATTTACAGTATGTATATACACAAAGCTCGAATGAAAACAAATGGCAAAGAAGCAAAAGTAACAGTGTGCAGGTTTGGAGGATGAATTAAAGAAAGGAGAGGTAAAAAGGAGTTTAACCCCAGGCTTGAGATTTACAGTAATGTAGAACCAGCTTTCCATCGCTACCAAAACACTGAAAGAGACAGAGAGAAAGAAGACAAGGTTATTAAATCAAATACAGAAGACATGTCAGAATAGTTCCAACTTTACTTGACTGGTAGACGCTTTCAGATTAACTGTTTGTATAAAAACTAATTTTATTAGATTTTATAAGCTTCTAAAATAGCACAAAAAACCCCACTAAACAATGTAACACTTTCAGATGTTAACTGTCTTCATTAGTCAGCCTTAAAGAAAAGAATGTGAGCCATCATGTTCTGAGCACAGTGGGATTTTCAAAAGTCCACAGAGAGTTGTGGCCTTTGAGGTCTTTGCTGTTACTTATCAAGACATTAATCAGTGGCCAAGGATTTTGGCATGTGACACATGGAGCTTCCAATTTATTGCCCCCTCTGCTGGTTACTGTAACAAATGACCCATCGACTACAATGGACTGGACCTCATTCTAATATTGTATTATATCCACATGGTAAAGTTATATCATGTACTTACATCAAAAAGGATTCCTACGTCTTGATCCGGTGAGGGTGCAAAAGACTGATTAACATAGATGAACTGGAAAAAAAAAACATTTAAGACATGTAAAGACGTCTCTGCTCAAGTCATGATGTTTGGACATTAACAAGCTGGTTAAAAAACATATCTCTTACCAGTTGTTCAGTGGCATCAAGCTTGAGGAAACGAGAGATGAACTGTGACAGGGACTGCACCGTCCTCCCCCGTTCCACTGCCCACTTCTTTGTTTTCATGATAGGAGTGTCTCCCACTGCCTTCAACAGCACATCGACTAGAAAAGTGGAGAAAATAAGAGTGAAACTGCTGCAGTCACCCACGACAGGCAAATCCCGACATGAACTGTTTGGAAATTTCTTGAGAATTTCTTGCTAAATCCATTGATGCACATCTTCCAAAGCACAGTAAGAAAAACAAGAGCTATGACTGCAAGCTTTCTGTAGACAACATAATAGGCTACTATAGAATGATGTGCCTTTACAAACGGCTAGTGATCTATAGAGGAAAGAATTTTGTGGATCCCTATTTTTAAACAATTTGTTATTACAATTCATAAGTCTTCTCCTGATTGCTTTCTGTTTTGATTTATTCAAATTCTATATTAAATAATTGGATGCTGGAGTAATTGTGAAATGTTTTCCCCAGAACCTGCATGAAAAGACTTATCACAAGCTCTAAGATTCACTTTTGTCAAAAGATCTGTCCCGATGAGGGTCTAGCGACTAAAGCTTGGATTTAATTTAAAACTTAAATACCAGTAAGTGCAGATTTCCCTTTTTCAGTGTATAATGTTATGAATCTAAAAGGAAAGTTTGTGAAGGACATTAAAATCTTACACACAAAGGTCTTTAAATGGATTTGTTGGATTTTATGTTATGAGAAAGAGAAAAACTTTAAATCATGGGGAATTAATAACCAAACAAAAAATATTCCATCTAAATATCTCATCTTATGCCGTTCAGATCTCATGTTGAAGTTGTAGCCCAGATTCTAAACATTGTACACAAACAACACAACTGTGGCCCCACATACAAAAGTGGCTCATATATAAAACAATGTGTCATTTTTAATCACTCAAACTTTTTCATTTACCTAAATGCAAACTCCTAAGAGCTATGGATAACAGCTTAGAATAAGAAGCATAGTGAGATAACTTTAACAAACACTTTCAACAAATAACACAAAATATTAGAATGTATGTTTGCATGTATGTTGTTGTTTTCTAAGATGTAAAACCATCCCTGTTGTAAAAACGTGTTGATAGGAGCAGTACAAACTCCCAACGTCCCTACTTCTTCTCAGAGCTACATTTACGTGCGTTTTAACATGTTTATTAAATGTTTATATGTTACTTATAAATGTTTAAGACAGGACGAGGAGTTTAAGTGAAGTGTTGCTGAGTATTTACAGCGATTCATGATCAAACTTAGGTTAAAACCCAGAACGTGAAATAAGACATTTCACAGTGAACTGACAGTTTTGCAGTTTGCAGCTAACTAAGCCTTATTAACGTAGGTACCAGACATGGCGTTGTTATTGGTATTAGCAGTAAATATTGACAATATTGTTGTCTTGATAAACATTAGCATTAGCGTTAGCCGTGATCCAATCCGGTAGTGGCACATGTGAAGAAGCTGAGTGATTATTGGCTGTCCGGACACCAAGCAGCCACGCTATTGGCCAAACGCTCTGTGACTTGTTCCTCACGTCACACGCCCTGAACCGTTTCCTTGGTAAACAACAGTCGTCGTTAAGAGGAGATTCGTTTTCATACATATTGTTTCTTACTCTTTTTCTTGTCCTCGATTGTCGCTGAATCTTCTGACGGAGGCTGTGGCTCCTCTTTCTGCGGCTCCTCTTTCTGCGGCTCAGTCGGTGACTCCGCAGTGTCCGACATCTTCTCGTTAGCACGGCGGCGTTAGCTGGTGGCTCCGGAGCATCACTGGCCGCTATTGGTTCAGAGAAACATCAATCTCAAAGACGCGCGTTGCTATTGGTCAATAACTGAGGGCCGGCGTTGGTGCTCTTCCTCTTAGCTACATGCTAGGTTGGTTATTGTTTGGAGTTCGGGGTTTGTCGATAATGACGTTTTTACTTAATTCAGTCGTTCGTATATTTGATTGATCTTGTGATTTAAGGTTTTGCTCAACAGTTTGATGCATTTGTCATTTGTCTTTTTGTCACGAATAAAACAGGTACGTGTTCCACAGGAGCGGTCACATGGTAATACTACTTGACAGTTGAACTTTGGACTCACGTCTCCTCACACTTGCAGCAGTCAGACAGAAACAGTAAGTCCTCGTGGTCTCCTTCATTACAACTAAAGTCAAGTTTGAGTTGAGCCGTGAAACAGTTTGGTTTCATTGATAATAACACAGGGCGACGCCATGCAGGAAACGTTTCTGCAAAGGAAGACCAACCGGTTTCCTCCTGAGGTGTAAATCAATGCGCCATTGTTAAAAAAAGAGATACTCAGAAGTTCATTGTCATTGTCACCATTTGGTAAATAATGTTCAAACACAGCCACTACAGCCACTAATTTGCATCTAGATGTACATATTGATTTCTGTGTAAGTTTAATTCTGTGCTATTTAGATGTTCTGTGGCCGATCATCCTTAACACACGCTCTTTGAATCTCTTTATTGATGATGAAAAACATGGCACGTCCCCCTGTGTCCTCTGAAGATAACTTTCCTGTGACTCTGCTCTTTCAGTGGCAAACATCGGCAGACTTTCCACCAAGGATGCGGTCCTCTTCCTGTGCGACATGCAAGAGAAGTTCAGACCCAACATCTTCCAGTTCCCCAACGTCATCAGCAACGCATCCAGACTGCTCCAGGTCGGTTCCACTCCACGTCGCACCAGTTACAAACCTGTTGGCGACTACGCACAGCACATCTGCTAACTCTCTCCTCCGGCTCGCAGGCCACTCGCCTCCTGGGCATCCCCGCCATCTTGACAGAGCAGTACCCTAGAGGTTTGGGTTCCACAGTGCCAGAGCTGGGAGCGGAGGACCTGAAGGCTCATGCTAAGACTGCATTCACCATGATGATCGATGAGGTGGAGATGGAGCTGCAGGCCCTTGGAAATCCCAGACAGGCTATTCTTTGTGGAATCGAGGCACACGCCTGTATCGCGGTGAGATTACGTGCCCATTTGTGCGGTGTAGCTGCGGAAATGTCCCAATTTCCTTGTGTGCATCATAAAAGACAAGTGGAGGCTCTTTGTTTGCAAGTTGCGAATATGCTCATGTTGACAGCCGTGTTCATCTTGTACTCGGTGTGTGTTTTCATTGACGTGAACATCGTCAAGCTTCAGTGAAGAACCCTTTCCTCGCACGTAATTTGACATTCATTTTAAGTTAGTGATTTTAAGTGTGCTGCTTACTTATAAGTAAACTATATGTTGGGTTGAGTCTCCAGTTGTTTTTCCTACAGCTCTAAGACAAAGCTTAAAAATATCATTGTGTCATCATCGGTTCTTCGCTCAATTTGTAATAAAACAATTTTATCAGAAATATTATTTATTGCTATTTTATCTCAATTTATTGTTGTTTTCCAGCAACCAGGATTTTTTTCATCCAATGTCCCACAGAACTTAGTGATTACTGAAACAACCTCTTCAGAAAATTTCTAAGATCATTTTGAGTGGATTGTTTATATGTAATTTAGGCTGCATAAAGAAACCGTTGCTCTTAAAAAATGCCAAAAACTTTGAGTATGTGAGGTTGTGACAGATGATTGGATGATTACATTTTGTAGTTATCCTATAATCTAGTTATGTTAGTTTTCAAGCGTAGTGTGTCCCAGAGCTTCCACAGTTGTAGTTAATGAATGATGAGTCTTGTGGAAAAACATGGCCCTCACTCGTCTGCTCTTTTTCTCAGTGCACGACCTTTGACATGCTTGAAAGGGGAATGGAGGTTCACATTGTGGCTGATGCCGTCTCATCCAGAAGGTACAGCATCGTCATCACTTACACTGAGTAGGCTCTTTTAATTCCTGTATGAATTATAGATTGTGTGATGACAGACTTTTGTTCCCCCCCCCTTACAGCCAGACAGACCGCTTGTTTGCTCTGTCACGACTGAAGCAGAGCGGAGCTTACCTCACCACCACAGAGGCTGTTCTGCTGCAGCTGGTCCAAGATGCCAAACACCCCAAATTCAAGGAGGTGCTCACTACTCTTTTGCTCTAATGCAATGCTTTTAATTTGTTAAGATGTTTCATGAATATATGACAGACAGTATGTGCCAAAGAAAAATAAATCTGGCGTGTCCACAGACTGGTGTTGAAAACAATTAGCTAAATAAATTCTGCAGCTACCTAAAACCTTGATCACTGACACAGTTGACCAGCAGGTGACTGTATAAACCAGGGTGTGGTGAGACACATGCCAGACTGTGATGCATTTCCTTTGTGTTTGTAAAGCTGCCATCTTGTCTTCGCTAACATATCAAAACTGGTTTCACTCTGTGCACGCTGCCAGTCTAAATAGAAAGTGTCTAATATATTTTTTATCAACTTTATTGGCAGATCCAGAAGCTCATGGCTCATCCGTCCCCGGACACCCACCTCCTTGCCTTCTCCAGCACTCTGTAGAGAGACCACCACCTGTTCTGCTTCATAAACTCTTAAACATATACATACAGGATGTTGCTGCTTCACTCATACTGATGAATAGCTTGAATAAAGGTATACTGCTACAAAAATGTGTTTTTGTCTTTATGTTTCTGAATCAAACCCTTGTGTGACAGGACGAGGTGCAAAACTTTCCGGTTGTTTCTCTGTGTTGTCTGATAACTTGACAGGCCCTCGGCCAGAGAAAATGTTGGTGAAAGCTGAAGAGGTGGGACTAGCTCACATAGGCGGGGCGCAAGGAGTGAGGTCACACAGGAGGAGGGGCGAGTTATGTCATTCTGGTAAAGTCAGAGGGAGGGGGGGGAAAGGGAGGGAGAGAAAAAGGAAGCTCTCGGATAAGTTTCTCTGTGTATTCCTTCAAAGATACACAAACTTCAACCAGCCGAAGGTATGAATTGAGGCCTTGTGGGGATCAGCGTGATGAAGACAGAGATCTGAAGAGCACGACGGGAACCAGTTTGTCTGCAGTTGTGCACAGCTGATGACATCAAATATTAACTCTTTGTAAGGCCTTGGGCCTCGAGTGCCTACAGAGAGGTAAGCAAGTCATTCCTCTTCCTCAGAAACTGGAGAATCTAGGTGGAATTGGGGCAAACATGTGTAGACACATTCGTGCAATGTTATCGGTTGTGAATAGTGAGATAACAGAGCAGAACTATGTGTCCTGTGTGTGAGCTGCTTGGTTTGTAGCTGACACTGACTGGAAGTACAGGAACAGAGCGGTTGACAGTGTTACATTACACGCAGAGGATCCACTACAGCATTTCTGTTTCCTTCATGAGTTCCCAAGATAAACACAAAGTCATTTTGATCCAGTACGTCCTCTTCTGATCCCTCAGACCCTGGACACAAGACACAATGTCCTCTGATCTGGACTCAAGTCTCACTAGCATTGACTGGCTGCCTCAGCTGGGAGTCAGCAGCCTGCGTTCGGGGAAAGAGAGAGGAAGCGGAGGAGGAGGAGAGAGGGACAAGAAGAAAGACAGAGGGAGGGAGAGGGGGGATTTCCTACCCTCTGTGCAGGACCCTTCCCCTTCTAACTGTAAAGGGAAACCCCCTCACAGCTACGCTACTCTCATCGCCATGGCAATCGCAGCTGCACCTGAGAGGAAGCTGAGTTTGAATGACATCTACACCTGGATCAGTGACACTTTCCCTTACTACAGCCGAGCAGGCCGTGGATGGAAGGTAATCTTTACAGTACAGCAACATATTGTTAGTAACTCAAAAAGAAGCATATTTAAAGTTTGGTTACACGTTTAAAAAATGGTTTGTATCAGCAGCTAATGCAGGAGTGACTTATGTTACTTACTTTGTTAACAGAACTCCATCCGCCACAATCTGTCTCTGAATAAATGCTTCAGGAAAGTTCCTCGGCCACAGAACGACCCTGGAAAGGTGAATTACCCTTCATGTACTGATGAGAGCATGTATATTTATTGGTATGTGAGATGAAGATTACTTAAAAGAGTGTAAAGCTACTTGTACTGTGTTCGTAGGGTTCCTACTGGACGATGGACGGACCAGGGGATTCAGAGGGGAATCAAATGCGGGCACCTAAGCGTCCATATCCAGAGGAGGAAGAGGAGCGGCAGGATGTACGTAGTCAACACTGACTCACCTGTTTACCATCAAATCATTGTCAAATTGACAAACAGCAATTAAGTGTCAAGAAATTACACCTTGGACAGCGTCATCTTAACTCGCTGTCGAAGGTTCTCATAGGAACTACTTTCTGTGAAAGAAATGGTCTCTATGAAAACAGCTGACCATATGTTCTTCGTCTGGACAGCAGTCGGGTGGAGGCAGATGTCCCAAACCTCTCTGGACAGAATTTAGTGCACATGTTTTTATCTTCTTATTTGAGTGAACAGGCACTTAGTGAGTTAAGTAAACTTTTCAATGAGTTGTATATTGCTACTTTAACTTAGCATATTCATTCTCTTACGTCTTATAGGTTCCTGAAGTACGAGGGACACAAACGGACAGAGGTCCCTCCCCACATCAACCCCGACCGACCTCCCTCTCCAACCACCAGCTTCTAAACACGGAGCCACTGGGAGCCATGGAGCAGCAGTCACCCCGGTCGGCCTCCCTCTCTCCTCCCCCACGCAAGGTGGAACCACTCCCCTAATTTTTTTCCACCACCGACTTCACTAAATGTTTTTGAAATAATCCTCATATCCAAGTGTCATCTTATGTTTTGTCTTCACAGCAACCGTCACCTTACATGCCGAGCCCCATCTGTAGTCCCCCTGTAGCTAGTCCATCTGCGGCCCCCATGTCCTCTATGACTTCTTTTCCACCTCCCTATCCACCTGGCCCCATCGCCTGTGCTCCACCTCCATCTGCTGCCAACATGTCTTCATCTTCTCCAGCTGCTTCCTCCTTCTCTGTGGCCGCTCTGTCCTTTCCTGCTAATCCAGGACCTGTATCTGTTTCCACTTTCTCCTACGCTCCTAACGTGGCCCCTGGGCCTGTTTGCACCGTGTCTGCTCCCTCTCACTCTTCAGCATCTGCTGTCCCTTCGTCTGCTGCCGCTCCTGCTGTTGTCTCATTCAACTCCTCCACTGACCCCCCGCTGCGTTTCACCTTTGACGAGCTGAATTTACCAGACCTGTACGCATCCTTCAAGTCTCTGGTCCGGACGATGCGTGAGAGGGGAGGCTCTCAGTGTGAGTATGACCTGTGTGTTGTGGTGTATAAATGACACATTGCACACTTACAAACAGTCCTGATGAATAACTCATATTTCCTTTTCTCTCCAGCGGATGTTGCTCCTCTGACTTTCCCAAACAATGACACTACCCCCCTCCACACTCCAACTCTGCTGCCAATGTCTCCTCACCCTGCACCACCTCCCCCAGCTGCTCCAGCTGTTCCACTTGCACACCCTCCGTCACAATACAGTGAGTCTCATCAATGCTTGAATTGTGTTAAATCTATAACATGCACACATATTTTCATTGCTTTTTAAAGTTACCCTCCTGTCTTCCGCCACAGCGGTGCCACCTGATTGGTTCAGCAGCCCAGATTCTCTGAAGGAGAGCTTCCGCATCGCCAGCAATCTGGACTGGGCGAACATCGACCTGTCTGGTCACCCAGGTCTGTGCTGTTTGTTGGTTTGAGTTTTATCTGTTATAGAAATCGGACGTTAGATCGCCTCTCAGATGCTAACTCTCTCTGGTCGACCTTTTATTGGGTTTGATCTCGACAGATAAAAAACAAGATAGTTAAAATGTTAGAAAACATTTTATATTACTATTGCCTTAGTAATAGCTCCAAAAACATGGTCAACCCATTTTTCAAGATACCTTTGCAAATAATATGACTAAAGAGACAATCTGAAGATTGACGTCAGAAAACTGAGTCATGCATATTTCAAAAATGAATCTTTGAGTCATCTCTGCATCCTGCTATTCATTATTTTGGTGAACTGACCCTTTTAAATGTTTATCTTTCACAACTAACAAATCTTAGCCAGACTGGAACAATAAATATGATGATTACTTAGACCTTTGCAAAATAATTTTGAGTAAAGTATGATCTCTTTTCTTTAACAAAGGGTTTTTGTTCTCTTGATGATTTGTCTGTTAACATTTCCCTCATGTTCTGTCCCCAGACCTGCTGGAGAGCATGCGGCAGGCGGAGCTGTGCGACTGGGCCCTGGACCCGACGCTCTTCACCTCCCTCTGTGACTCTCTGAACCGCTTCTTCACTCAGAAAGGCATGATCACCTCTGGGAATAACTCCCCACTGGCCCTCGGTGCACCTCACCCCTTGCAAGCCTCACCCTTCACCTCCAATCAGCCTCCAACCCTCGCCAGCCTCACCCACCCATCACCCCTCCCGTACGCTCACCCAGTTCCCACTGGCCTCGGAGGTCAGCTGCCCAGGAGGCCTCTGCACATGCAGGGACCAGGGCTTCAAAGGCCACAGCTGACGCAGCCGGCAACCTCAACTGGTAAGAGCTGGAAATCGTTTGCATCATTTTTTACTTTCTTGGGAACTTGATCCAGCAGAACCTGAATTACACAACTCCTAAATACTCACCTGCTCATGTTTACTCTTACATCAAGAGTTAGTAGTGACTGTAATCTGTCCTCCTGTCTGATGAGATCATCCAACTTTTAAATGGATGAGACATAAACTGAAGAACTCTTTTGGTGTAGAAATGCAACATTTTACTCAACATAGGTTTGGGGTTTTGAGCATTTTAGTATCGTCTTTCCAATTTGACAAACAGGTTTTACCTCCATTTCAGAGGCAGATTCAGTACAAAATATTTAACTTGGTTCTGCATAAAATAGGCTTTAATTAAGATAATATGGGACTTTTAGAATGATACTCAGTAGAGCACAAGCCTCTGTTAACATCCAACAGTCCCCTCATGAAACCACATTTAAATTCACTGGATCTGCAATTTAATTTGGATCTGCACCAAATTTCATACAAAATATCAGTCCCTTAAACATGCCAGATTTTTTTTCCAGGAAAATTGTGAAAATTGAAAGTAAAAAAAAAATCCATGCCTAAGTTTACTGGATTTTGTTCCTGGCTCAGTTCTCATCCTTCCACGGAAATCAGCTCAGTATATTTTGCGTAATGCTGCTGAAAAACAGACAAAGCAACACACATTTAAAAACAGAACTTCATTGTTGGAACAAACAGGTTATTATTTGAGTTCAACCCATATATCAACCGATATGAGCCTTTCACAGACAAGTAGGTATCTGCCATTGTGTCAGTATGCACCCATATGACAACTTTAATCTTACAGAATGAACAATGCAGAAAAGATGTGCATTTAAATTCAAAAAATCTTAATTCAGGTTCATATGGTTGGTTGTTTTTGTGTTTTTTTTATTTATAGTTACTTATGTTAAGGTTTATGCTTAAACTGTAAAAACATCAAGCCTCCATTACATTTCTTTGTCATACGGGTTTGATAACGACATCATAGGACTTTTTGCCATATTCCAAAGAAAGAATATTGGTCTAAATATTGGTTCTGAAAATATTTTATTCTCTTCTTCCCAAAGTTATTTGGTCGGCTCTAGTTATCACAGTAACCAAAGACTCTTAATGTACATCTGGACATGTGATTGTGAGATACGCATGAGAAAATGGGACCCTAACCTTTAAGTTGCTGTCGACCACAATGGTCTCACTGTTGTAAACTGTCTCACTTCCTCTAACCTCTCTCGTGTTTCGGTTTCAGCTGGGATGCAGCCTCACTCTGCGACTCCCCGGCAGCGTCCCCCGTTAAAGAATCTGCACAGCAACAGTGAGGAGATCCAGGATGACTTTGACTGGGATTCTCTGCTCGGTTGACCATCACCGTCAGTGAGCGCAGAAACGAGTCGAACACAACTCTACAAAGAGACGTGACTCTTTACAGCCATGTACACTAAACTCTAAGCAGAGGCTGCCTCACTGGTTTTACATCTTGAAGCTTCTCTGAGAGCAAGTTTGGGATCATGATGTGTCACTTAAGACTGAATGCTGTATTTCAAGTTTAAGATTGTTGTTAAGTTTTTTCACCTGTATTCAAATTAATATGCTGTATTAAGTTCTGCTCGGTTTATCTTCTGCAGGTAATTATCAGGGTGTTCTTTTCTAATGGACTGTACTTTTATAAACATGTTCACCAAAGAAAATAAAGTGTAAACGTATCCTTGTCACCTTACTGTACACTGCAGCAGTAAAAAAAATCATGTGTATATATGTTATTTACAGAGCAAACATGAAACAAGCCAAAAAACGTCCTGTGTTTTTATTTTATTTCATAAATTTCTTTTTTCCATTTACTTTTCAAATGTGAATGTTCACAGTCAACACCACACAAAATTCAACCTTACCCGATAAAAGATATTTTCTTGTTGATATAAAATAACAATAAATTCATCTAACTAAATTAAAATAACAGCATGGAGCATGTCGTCAAGTCCCTGTTTCTTCTTCTTTCATCGAAATAATTGTCTTTTTCTTTTTTCTTGAGAAGCATCAGTAGCTCTCCCTCCCCCCCCAAGGAACGAGGGATGAAACAAGGGCAGCAGTGATCGGACACCTGAGCACCAGGGATCCCATTTGAAATGTGATTGGGAGAAAAATAATAATAAACCAAATGTTTTTGATTAACAGAGGGAAATAATGTTAAGTGTTGGCAGAGAAATATTTGACCCTTATAATACCTCATTTGAAATCCCAACATTATATAGTTTTAATACAAGTGACAATTTTTAAAAATAAAACAGATGTGAATTTCATTCTTTCTGAGTCACTGAAATAAGATCAGACAGAAAAAAAATAGAGACAGATATTGATACATATACACAGAAACAGGCATCTGCACTATTGCACACTCGCGCACACACACACACGTGAGCCTTCATGTCGTCACACACACACACACACACACACACACATTCAACAAACTTTTTTCTCATCAGATCACAGACGTCAGAGCTCTCTTTAGTTTTCAACAATAATCGGCAAGAAAAAAAGAAAATAAGCATTTGATTTAAATGGCATCGTGTTTGATTTTCCTTGTTTATTTGTTCCCAAAATTGGAAAAAAATAAATTACATTTAACATTAAATTAAAAGTGAAATAGTTGAAAATATTTGACCACATTGTGCCTGAAATGTTAATGCAGTATTTTCAGTCCGTATCTCAGTCTGGGGTTCATTAAAAATCATCCCTCATGCACTCGCTCCACCTCAGTGATTCAGTGTTTGTTTTTCATTGTAGAGGGAGAAAAGAGGAGGAGGCAGGTACAAGAGTTTCTCTGTTCAGTTTGTTAGTGGCTATGTCCCCTCTCCCTCCGTCTCTCTCTCAGTGCAGTAATATTAGAAAAGAGTGACACTACTGAAAAAGCCTCCTGCTTTCACAGACTTACCTTCATCTTAAGACAGGACCGAAAACAAAATTAAACAACATGAAGAACGATACAGAACAGAAAAGGATTAAAACAAAAATAAATATATCTCTATTTCCCGCCCCAAAATAACCCAAAAATGAAATGAAAGTAACTTAATGTGGAAAATTATGCTGAAATGAAATAATGCTTTTGAAGGAAAAGAAACTGAAATTTGATTTTTTGTTTTTTTTCTTTCTTTTCTTGAAATATAGAGATGTAGACATTTTTCTTTTTGGACACAAATTGTGTTGAAGGGGGATGAATGATGGGGGCAGCAGGTACGACAGAGGAGGTTGAAACAGGTGAGCGAAGGAGTGGTGACACTTCCTCAAAGAAGAAAAGGGTTGGTGCTTGCTCCCGTCGTTCCTCCGCCTCCCACTGATCCTCCTGCCCCCATCAACCCTCCCGTTCCAGAGGGCCCACCCAAAATCAGCTGAGGAGGTCCTGCACCTCCGTGCCCCAACAGAGCCGAGCCAGGGGGGCCCATAGGGGAGAGACTGCTGTAGGGCATGCCCATGGGACTGGCCTGCATCATGCCCAGGCCCATTCCTGGAGCCCCCATTCCCACACTCATTGGCCCCATGCCCATTCCGGGTTGCACCATGCCCAGCATGGGGTTGGGAGGCACAGGACTGGTGCGGAGGCCACTCAGGCCAAGTGATGAGGGCTGAGGTGAGATGGAGGACATGGACAGGGCCACACCAAACGGATTGGAGCAGGCAGGTATTGGAGAGACCCCCCGACTGGAGATGGTGCTGCCTGGAGTTACGGCCATGCCAGGAGCAGGAGATGAGCCTGAGGGTCAGAGGTGATGGTTAGACAGCACAGGAAAAGGTCAGACCACTCTTATTTTCACATCTCATAGTTTTGTAGGGTCAAACTCTGCAAAGTTACTCCTATTCTAAATTCAACCTTATTTATAGTTTGAGCAAACAGTTGCTGTTATGTCATTAGGGGGGTGCGACTTGTTTCTGTTCACTCTGATACTCTCAGCTCCGCTTTATGAACTTCATACAAGTCATGGGAAAGTCCCCGAGCCAAAACCAGCTGACCACACTGTCAGGAGCCCGGCAGGAGAGATAGAGACGCTTCGTGGTGAGTTAGGATTTCATAAGTGAACTGTGAACAAAACTATTTTTCAATTTTGCACATCCATAAACGGTATAGCCATATATATTCTGGGTATTTACCTCGTCTCATTTAATTCTATGACAGCCTCAGTGTTTCCACTGCACATAACGACACAGTGGGTTTAAAAGGCATTTCTTATCATCTCTTTTATGGTCGCACTCACATGGCCTAAGGAGCCAAATCCTTCCAGGTCCCCACAGCACTTCCAACACTATTGCTGCATAAATGATGTTGCTTTTGATTTGTGTTCGGACCAACAAAGTTGTTTTTCCAGCCAAACTTTCTACTTTCCCGAGTTAATGAGAGTGCATTATGGTTCCAGACATTTAATTGAATCCTTTTGGACAGCATTTTATGCTAATGGTCTTTTTCTGCCAGCTGCCTTTCATTGAATTTAATTATGAATATGAACAACTTGATGATGGCATCTTAACCTGTATAATTAATGTGGCTCTCCAGAGTCTATCTAATCAGGCAAAACACTTTCCAGATATGATGACAGCCTCATCTTTCAGTCTGCAAATGTTGCTCCTCTTCTTACATTCAGTTAATGCAATAGCTATAACTAACCTATGTTCTGGAGGAAAGGATTGTGCGCTGATGAGGAAGAGATAGAGGGAGGTGGCGGCTGTTTGGGTTTGGGTTTAGATGACAACAGAGAATCGAGATCCACCAGCGCTGCATTGGGGCCGAGGAAGGACTCTGGCGTTTTACGAACAGGAAGGGATGAACCGAGAGATGACAGGTCGAAGGGCACCGGTGAACCTGTGCTGTCGCAGCCTGTTGCAGAGGAGCCTCGTCGCTCTGGGTCTCCTGAGGGGGGGGGGGGAATGAAGGAGGAACAGAAGGAACAAGTCAGGCACTGAAAGGAACATTTGAACTAATAAACCACAACATAAAAACAGCATTACAACATATACTAGAGGAAGATGAAATGTGGGACGAGACAACTGTTCTGTGAGCATACACTTGACAAGTGTGTAGTTTTATGTGTCATCTATGAAAATGTAGCAGTACCTTGGTGTTTGTGAGTCCATGGAGCTTTAAGTGTGAATGTACCTGTGCCATTAGTTTGTTTGGCGTTGCCACTCCAGATGTCGGAGTTGACAAGGTCAGAGACAGGGAGAGGCCCCTCGCTTGCCCAGGGGTCTACTGGCCCCCCTGAGGAGGAAGTGCTGGGAGGCACAGGGGGGCCCCAGGGGTCGGCACTTGGGGGAGTCACAGCTACAGGGGAGGGGAGGAGACGCAGTGGAGGGGAGGGTTAACACAACACATTACAGGCACAATCCACAACAAGGAAGGAGCAGGAAGCTGGGCTGGGTTCCAACAGTGATGGTTCTCTCCTTAACCTCTGATACCACTGACTGGACTAATGTGGACAGATGAAGGTAGATTTCAAATGTCTGTCCACCATGTTAGTTTATAATATTTATTTTATAAGAAGTTCAGTGGAGGCAAAGGAGAGATAATAAAGAGCTACCCCATTCATTAAAAGGGCACAAAAGGGCAAGAGAAGAGAGATCTCTGGTTGAGACACAGCCACAGTCAGTCCTGAGTAGAAACAAGAGGATAAAATCCCTGGTTTAGACACAGAGGGAGAATGGATTTAACATGCTCGCTTTCCTCATAACAAACTGAAAGCATGTGAGTGGATGAGAAGATATGACACCATGGTGGCGTGACAGGAAATGTCACAGGGATGTTATGTATGAAGGAAATGGAACGGTGGAGTACAGAGGAGTAAAAATCCAGGTTTTCACGTCCTCTATCATCCACCCAGCAGGACACGATTCTTATCAGATAATCATACGAACATTTCCACAAACCTTACAGGCTACAGAGGCAATACGTGACATACCTGAGCTTCCCCAGGGGTCCACGTTGTTAACTCTGTTGGATGTCTCTCCCCAGGGGTCTGTAGGAGGGGCTATGGATGGTGGGGGTCCCTCACCCCATGGGTCAGAACTTGTAGGAGATGAGGGTGATGCTACTCCCCATGGATCTGCGGCCGCTGCACCCCACGCGCCTGAGGCAGCAAGGGCAGGAACTGTGGGTGGAGGCGAGGGGCCTGCAGAGCCAACAGTGGCAACAGCAGCAGCAGCACCAGCACCAGCGGCCCCCCAGGGGTCCACGGCACTCAGCTCCATCAGAGCACCCTGAACCAGAGTATATATATTAAAGATTAGAACAGGCAGCTGACTTAAAAAAAAAAGGTTTGCTTTTATTTCATCTTGCCATTCTGTACAAACTGTAGGAACATTATTGTTCCACCTTCATGCCACCAGCAGGGGTGGACACACAGCCGGATCAACAAAATTACATTTTCCTCGTACCTCCTCTGGCTGCCCTTTCTCCCTCCTGCTCTCTTCGAGGGCCATCTGCAGTCTCAGGTCATCACCTCGGCGCAGTCGCTCCTCCTGCCAATAACACACACGGATGTCAGCACCATGAGACACACAACCTTAGAAAGCACACAGCAGGTGCAAATTTAAGATCAATCAAAAATGATTATTTGCAATCAACAGATAATTAACAAAACTCGACCGAGATCAATTCAAAAGAGTGCTTGTATTTGTTTTTGCTGTGTTATATAAAGCATAGGCAAATTCAGAGCTGGTCTCACAAGGTTACCTATGAAATATTAAAGAGCTCCAAAGCATAAACGAAAAGACTGAAGTTCATATAAAGTCTTTTTAGCTACGTGTAGTTGTCTAGTTGAGTTATCATCTATTCCATCAGCAGCATGGCAAATAAAAAGGTCCAATGGACCAGATTTCATATTATCAATATTAATCAAAACCCCACAATGTGATAAGCTCTGATACAGATGTTTCATTAACTCGGGAAATGCCAATATAATGCCATCTGACGCCTGCCTCATTACAAGGAAGACTGACTACCAAAGAGTAACAGACTGATTTTACTGTGAGGAAACACTTTTCTCTCCAAAAGAACCGAAACGCCGTACGTTTGATTCCTCTCAACTAACAATAACAGCAGCATTAACCTGTAAAGACCCATATGTTATGGACTAGTCGACAGGTGCGGTAGGTGCAGTAGGTGCAGGCAGGTAACCACTTGCAAACAATAGGCACTCAGTAAACACAGCAACAAAGAGAGAGGTGTAGCATGGAAGGTAAAGTGTGCATTTCATATCAAGACTACAGATGAATGCATGCTATCATAGAGGGTGACAGGGAGGAAAGGATCATCAGTGTTTATAAACCACCCAATGTTTAATTTAGTCAATTATGATAAATATATGCCAATGCCATGCAAATTCAACCAGTAGAGGAAATCAATTTTTTAGGTGCGCACATCTATGAATTTTAAATTAATCTTGACGAGGATTTGAAAAGCACCTACTATTCACACATTGTATTAAAACAAGCAAAAATAAAAGAATGTGAGATTGTTGCAAACTAAATTATCTCAACAATTCAGTGTAACTGCAAACTGATGCACATTTATATCTTGAGGAAAATGACACATGACAAATACAAGGATAAATTAATATTCTTGATTGATCAGTAATTGATGTGTGTTTGAGAAATTGATAGAAACGCCGACGGTTGCTGACTGGCTGAGCAGTCAGCTGGGCACACTCTGCGCCCCTGACCTTTTGCTGAATCTCTTTGCTGAGTGTGAGTGCATAGCGTATCTCTGCGTCCTCCAGACGGTCCGTGTTAGGCTGGGGGAGTTCAGGGGGTTACATGGTGAGAGCAAGTCCAGGTTATTGTAGTTGTATAGTGAATAATATCAGTAATATCCCTCTGTGTGCATAGCTGCTGCAACAGATCATAGCTTTGTGTACCTCCAATAGGCTGCTCTGACTCACCTGCTCTGCCTCTTCTTTACTCATCGCCAAAGCCAGCTGGAGCTGCAGGTCTTCCTCTCCAGTGCTCTGTGGCCACGCCTGCTCAGGATCTGCCCCTCCAGAGTGGGAACCCACTGACAAACTGCCCCCCAGGCTAGGTGCTGAGGGAGCTGAGGAGGCTAGAGGAGAAATACATATGCATTAACACAAAGCTTGTCATAAGTTATCAACTTATGACACTGAACTGAAGGCCCTGCAGTAATACTGCAACTCTGAGAACTGTGTTTAAACACATCTCACCACTGGAGGTTTGTGCCATCTTCTCTTTGGTTTTGAGGGCGTGGATCCTCTCCTCTCTTAGTCGCTCCTCGTCTTTCAACAGTGTCACCAGCTGTTTGGCTTTCTCTCGCACATTAACCCCCTGGCAAAACACAGGTATGCAAACGATAACATGGTACCAATTACCATTGCTGATGTGAAATATTACAGAGACACGTAATATTAAAAACTACTGCCGTTAGTTACACTGAACATGTTACTGGTAGTGTAGTAACCTTGTTAACTTGCCACGGTTTCAGTTATCAACAACCCATAAAAACTTTTATACCTCTGTATGTTTGCACAAGAGGTCAGAAACTCATTGTGAAATGTCCTTGAATAAACCACAAGCGCTGTGTTTGACATAGCATGCCTGCATTCCACAAAGGTGGACCTTACTCACTAATCACTTCCAGTGTCTGTATGGCTTTGTGGGCATGGGCGTGATTGTGTACCTGGTCTTTGCCGTCTCTGTCTATGAACTGGAAGTCCTTGAGGGTCTGGACTGCGTATATGTTCTCTCGGCACTGTTGGGCAACACGTTCTGAACCAGTCTTGATCAGGTACTCCATAAGAGTCATAGCCTGGTGAAAATACAAATCACAACCACTGAGCCACTGTACAAATGCTCTGTATATAGAGGAAGTAGAAATGCAAATATTAAAGCTGTTAAAATGTCACATTATTAGAGTCCACATCCATTCACAGCAGACAGCTGGTGTAGGACTTGGAGTCACAAAATAACTCAAATGTAAAAACTCAAAAAGGCTAACAACTACAAAATCATTACAATTACAAAGTAAAATATATAATCCATACATTTAATAAGACAGCAATATGTGGGCTGTGTCTGAAACCACTCTCTTGCTTACTCATTGACTTCTATAAAAACATACGCAATAGTTTTCTCGGTTGAGAGCAGTTAATAGATTTTCTCAACACTTCTGAATCATTTTCATCCTGCGTCATCACAGTGTTGCAACAACTTTATTTATTGCATCCATAGGAACGGATTGTAGAGTAATAACATTGTAAGAACGTAAAGTAAAAGCCATAGACATGCAGTGGTAGGTAACTAGGAAACCCCTTCCTCATTCCATCACAGTCATTTTTATGTTGTATAAATTTCGTAATAACAATTTGGACACAAATAATATGACAGTTAAAACATTGTATACTGTTTAGTAATTAGAGAATGAATTTAGACACATTTTGGTGTCATCATTACACCACATAAAAGTGCTAACACAATACTGCAATGTTGATACTCTACTACTGAGGATGTAATGCAATATTAGTACAACATATTGATTATGTATAAAGAATATGTAGGGTGAGATATTGTCACAACAGTTTTTTTACCTTGTACACGTGTCTCCAGTTCTTTCCGTGGTCATTGAGGCGCTTCCACACCATGCTCATGATTTCAGAGAAGGCCACAACATTGTACGTCAGATCAGCAATCTCTGACATCAAAGAGCTGCTGGGGCCCCATGGGTCATTGGACGTCGCCTCTCTAACCTGGACAATAACGCAGCGGGGGACAAACTTCGATTATCTTCCACCAAACCTCTGTGATAATGCGCCACACTGTTCTAAGGAGCAATGCAAACTCAATCACGACACAAGCTTGAGAGAGCCAAAATAATGACTGGATAATCTGATTAAATTTGCTCATGCTGCATGGAAGAAGGGGGAAGAGTGAGGAGGTCGCTTCGAAGAAATATTAAATTATCAGCAGCTACATAATTTCATTCATGTTGCAGAAATACATGGGCTTCTATCAAGTCGTGAAAAATATGAGCCATGCGGGTGTAAAAGAGAGAGAAGCCACTCAACCTTGATTTCAGCCTCTGAATAGTTGTGGACGATGTTCTTTACTTGTCGCCGTAGCGATGAGGTCGACATGGCAACAGTATGACCGCCGAGTTCTGCTGCAATCTGAACAGCAGAGTGAGAAGAAGCGTTGTAAAGTACAAGGAGTACAATACAAAGAGTGACAAGCATTGTATGTGACTGCAGGTATCAGCAGAGGAATTCACACCTGTTACACGAGAACGATCCAGAATAAGGGTCTCTCCTCTTGGCGTCTCTTTCGTTCCGGTCTTACGCACCACTCATTCACGGAGTGATTTGTCTCAGTTTGTCTGGTTCTTCCCGTGGCAACATTGGATCTCAGAACTACCGGCGTAAGGAGATGAAAACTATGGAGCAAGATTGAGATTAACATTAAAAAAATGTTTTCATTGTAGCTAGATAACAATAAACAGTCAAGCTGAAGTTAATGCTCGGAATAAATCCAAAGTAACCATAATAAAATAAGGACAAGGGAGATATTCAGCTACAGAAATCACATGGTTAGTTGCTGATACACACATGGTTGAGAGTTACAACATATTATACGCTTTATCTTACTTATCAGAGCCACGGCTCATCCACCCAGAAAGTATTGGCCTTTTAATGCAATTACATGTAAAGAATCAGGTAGTGTGAACAGACTATTCCGGAACCAATAGGAGCCAGGAAAAAAACTTGTGTTGTTCCTCATTCTTATAATTTCACAAACCTGAATTTGAGCAGTGGGCGTTTAGCTGAACTAAAAACACTTCATCTTTCCATCAGATATGAACAGTGATACGAAACAAAAAAGTTTTTCTAAACAAAACCTAAGGTTTCAATTTTGCTGCCTCCTACATAGTAACATATATCCATTATAACAAATAGTAATATTTGTTATATTCATACTACCAGGCTGCAAAATCTGGTAGCCTCAGAGAGATTGAGAATTTATCAAGAGAGGACAACTATGAGTACTGTATTACCAACTGTGAGGGTACACAGACTGACAAAAAGTACACACATAGACACATTACTACAGTATAACATGGGCATCTGTCTACAGCACGAATTTACTCCTGTCAGTTATTAACAATAGTTTACATGTAAAGTCTGTATGTTATCAGCAAAAGTAGATTATTGACAAGAGGGTAAGAAATCTTTTCTGGTAAAATAATAACAATAACAATAATAATGATTTGTGTAATGCCACACTGGAATCATGATGAGGATTTCACATGAACTCATCCTGTCTACTGTTTGTGGTGTAAAGGCATGTGGAGAATGATTTTGTGGCAGAGAACTCGATCCCTCTGTTTTGTATTGGATTGTGAACACAGCAGTGTGAAATATAGTTGCTAACCAGATTCAACCTCTCACTGCATCAATCGGCATTTTTTAACCAAATGTTTAAACCTTAGGCAGCAAGAAAGAGAAAAGAGGAGGTTGTTGGAAGGTTTAAGAGAGGGAATTTAACATAAACTCAGAACATAATGTTTTGCCACTCCTCTAAACGCCATCTTTCAAAAAACAAATGGACAAAGTGGCAGTTTCTTTGCTACAGATGATGATGAAACCATCTCAACGGCTCAAAATGAAACTATTAAAAATAGATCTGCAGATAAACTCATCCATTAATTGAGTCGTTGTTGCAGTTTTATATATATATGTGTACATTCTTGTTTTTTTGGGGCAACTCAGAATCAAACAAATGTAAATATTAACACAGACTGTGTATTTCATATATAATGTATTCAAGGGGATATAACTACTTATTCGGGTTTTATAGATAAGGTGACAAATTAAAAAACATGGTTACCATTAAGGAGGACACAGCTGCCTTTTAAAAAGGGATTTCAATTAGTCTGACACAATTAGCTGGCATAGATTTGCAGGCCAGATAAATATGAGAACATGTTGCATAAGGGAACATAAGGCAACCATTGCAAAAGTCATCCCAGGGAAGCTCTGTACCAAAGTTCAGACACTCCAACTAATCTTTGATCAAGGGGACAGAACATGCTGTTTATATCTCAGGCTCCTCGGTTACTCATATCTCCGCCATATGACAACACGAGGAGAAATCAAGTGTCAACAGAGGAAAGGACACATTCACTTTATCTCCTTCAACGTTTCATCACATAGATCAGCACACAGCCAGCCAGGGTTGAGCTCAATGACCTGTTGTGGCAAATGATTAATGGTCAGTAAATCCCAGATACACCTACGCTAATACACCCAGCCTCTGTTTGTTAGCCTCCCAACTAGATAAGGAGTTGGTGTTGAAGCCATCCTAACCTATTCTTCCTTTCACTTGCATGCAGTTGACGCTGCACAGCCAAATGAGGAGGGTACCACCACCCCCCCCCCAGTCAGCCTGCTCACAGACAACACAACTGCAGCTCTCCCTGTCACACCTCCCTGGTTAGCCAGCTGATCCTGGTGCTAGTTGTGCTAACCACCCTGCAACTGCTAAGTGGCCCCAACAAAGTGAGTTAACAGGTTATTCAACAGTGTTCACGGGAGCACACCTGGGTCAGGAAGTTCACGTACAAAACACCTGCTCGGGGGGATTAAGGAAAGCTTGTTAGCCAACTAACGTTAGCTGTCATTTCAGGCTGTTAGCCCCCATTAGCACTTAGCAAGCGACTCTGCCCATTCTAACCTGAGCTAACAGTTGGCTAGCACTTTGCCACCGGAGTCTGGGCAAAGTTTTCACAGGGGTGCGGAGGAGTGTGGCTGTGTGCGACTGATCGGACAGAGGGAAGTCCCGGGGACAGCTGTGAATCCCCCCGGACTGGAGACAGAGGTGGAGGTTACCTGCCAGCGTGACTGATGGAAGGAATCACTTGCTGCTGCTGCTGCTAGTGGAGATTAGCCAGCTAGCAGTTAGCCAGCTAGCTGCTGCCAGTTCGCAGCTGGGAAACAGGTCAGCGACAGTGAACGAGCTTCGCCGAGGACGCGTCCTGCTCCGGGTCAGTGCGGAACACACGCGCTCCGACGACAGGCCAAAATGTCAAAAAACTGTGGACAACACACCGCGATAAACATCCAAATAAAGTGTGTACTGACCCTGCTGTAGCTTGACTGTACGAGGAGATGGCCGAATTTCCGCTTCCGTTCTCGGCTTCAGGAAAGACCGCACCCCCTGTAGCTTTGTTTCTCTGGGCTGGTTGTAGACACTCATGAATAATTCATTCCGATTTTTAACCGCCAGAAATAAAGCTCTGGATAAAAAAAGTCAGGACTAAATTATTACGATTGTTATTATAAATATAAAATACAAATATATCACATTTTTCAGCTTTTATTTTTTATTTATTTACTTTTAATCTAGCTCTGATATTAACGACTTTTATACTAATTTCTTATTTTTGTATTCTTCCTTTAATGCTGTGTAACCTTTGATTCCTTTGTAAACCTCCCATTCTTCAACATGTTACAATTTACAACATGCAAAGCACCTAATAATCATAATAATAATAATAATAATAATAATAATAACAATAATAATCATATTCTTATTATGATTATCATGATTATTATGATTATTATTATACTGTCATATAGGAGGAAAGAATCACATCCCAATTCAAGCTCACAAGAACATGTTAATTAATGGGTTATACGATTGTCAGTGGTAAAATATTTACCTTGTTTACACATTGTACAGAGTAGTGCATGGTTCATGTGAGTGACTTCATCGTCTATTGCAGAGAAACCACTGAGAAGAGGATGATGATGGACAATGTTCAATTGTCAAATAAAATAGCACATTCCCAAAAAGATGGATTCATTTGGAATAATTGTCATCATAATTGGTTTTGGTCACATTATGTTGAGACCCACAAGCAATATGTTTTCCACTTTTAAGTTAAAGCCAACAGAACCTTAATGAAAGTGAGAAATCACATCCTAAACCTCACTGATAAATCTAATGTGTCACACTATGGTTTTTTCCTTTGTGATGCTGTAGCCCACACTGTCCACAGAGAGGCGTCCTTGAAGTATCTTCAGCATGAAGAGAAGCCAGAGGAGCTCTGCTCACAGTGGCCTGTCTGTGGAACCATAAATAAAACACAGTGAGCCCTTTAGATCAGAACAACACAGTAACAGCTGGCATGCATGTGTGTTACACGCTCCCCTTTTATCCTGCTGCTCTTTATCCTTTTATCTTCGCCTTCTCTCCTGGGAGCTGCAGCACTGAAGAAAGTATTGCAGCATGACTCAAGCAAACTATATAACTGTAATGGGCTGTTGCACTGCTTTGGAAACACTAATCTCATGCAGATAAAAAGGAAAACAAGGCGATCATAACGAGCATAAAAGCTATTTTGGCAGGTGTTGTTGCATTGTTGTCTCACAGAAACTTCACACAGCATCTCTTCTATGTCCCCCACTCCTAATCTGTCAGAGAGGTTAGTCTGAGACAGCATGACCGTGTTTGATGTTTGTGTCCCAATTTTCTTCTATGTAGAGGAATGATTATTTTTTTAGATATATGATAATACTACTATTACTACTATTACCACTACTACTACAATTTGTATTATTAATAATAATAACAATAATAATAACAATCATCATCATCATCATAATAACAATAGTCAGTCACAGGATACACAGGAAAACAGTTAAGAAGTAAATGCAATAAGAAGCAATAATGAGCAGTAAATGCAAATAAAAGGAATAGGAACAAAGAAAAAGAGGATATAACAAAAAGTAAACCAATACAAATAAAAACAATAAAAGCTATAAAACCTAGAAAGATTCAAAGAATAAAATAAAATGCATTATATTGCAGTCCCTGAGAAATAGAGATTGTAGGTTGAAGTCGTGGTCGTTCTTCACACTGAATCCTAGACTCTACGTTGAAGCTGTTGTGAAATGATTAAGCAGCGTGTGAATATTCTCAGTCATCCAGGTCATGGTTACCCAAGAATAGTTGGAATAATGGCAAGTGGACTCAGTTGTGGATACTTGAGGACGTTTAACCTTTCATCCGCGAGATGATCAACAACCGAGTCCAGTTACCCTTGATTCAACATACATGAAAATCTCAAAAATATCAGCTCGACATATCTCACACTGTGAGACTATTTTCATTGAATCATTCATACAGCTCGTACCAGGAAACTGAAACTTTATGTGACCTGTGCAACCTCAGCACTAATACATTTAACTAATGACAAACACATGAATCTCTATGTGTCTGTTTTTAAGAGAGAGAAGAAAGTAGTCTTGTCGTCCTCTCCCAGTTAATATTGTGTCAGTTTAAAAAATACAGCTGAAGAGAGATAGAACGAGGAAACCATCTGTTGTGTTAGCTGAGACGATTTCCTTTTTATAGAAGAGAGAACCACTCAAAAATATAGAAGAGTAACAAATTAGCAAAAACATACATCTTGCAACTGTCAGCAAAGATGTCCTGCTTAGAATGTGTAAGTACATCAGCATCAAGTTTGACGTGTGCATAGTGTGTACATTTGTACATGTGTACTTCCTATGTGCAGTATTTGTGAATGAAACTGACTCTGTTTTGGCATCGACTCGCAGAAAGCGATGAAAGTTGTGTTTTGGTGGTGGAGTGGTTGTCACAGCAGGGGCCACAGGACCCTATGGTGCAAGCACAAACATGGAAATACATATCGGTCATTGAAAGCCGCAGCACAGCCCTGGCGGTAACCTAAGAGGCGAGTGGCCGTTGTGATAGCAGCCAGTGTTTGTGTTACATAACGCACAGCCATCAAAACGGTCGCAATAATAGTCCTGTAGTATGTAGTACCAAGGGAAATCTATCTGAGTGGAGAGAAAGAGGAGGAGAGTGTCAAAGCTGTGGGAGGTGGAAAAGTGGCCTGACCCGCAGCTGGTGATAAGTAGCAAACAGAGCTGGCATGTAGACAGCAAAGCACAGAATAAAGCTGTTTGTGAGGCCGGGTTTCAGCTGTTAGCCATGTCCCTGTGCGGTGAGAGGCAATAATATGCACATGGAAAGAGATACAGGGTGATTTCATGAACTAGAGAAAGCAAGAGTAAGATGAGCAGGAAGATAAAAAGGAGACGAAAACCTTCAATGTTCTTCAATGCAGAATCAAGAGACTTAAAAGTGTCATCAGGAAGAAATGGGTTTTAAAAACAGTATTTCCAGTGATGGAGGAAGTACTCACATTTTTTAAATAAGTAAACGTATAAATGAATAGACAAAAAGTACCAAAGTAAAAGTACCACATTAACTTTTCTCCTGGAATAAAAGATAGTACTTGATTTTAAATGAACTTAACGTATAACATTTAGTTGTAGAGTGTAGTCTATCACCAAATGCGACAGTCTACTACATTATCACGACTGAGTCTCTGCAACCTTTTCTGAATCCATTTCAGATGTTTCTCCACCAGAGATGCTGCTGCTGCAGGAGACGGGTTCTAATGTACCTGCTCTGATCTGATCTGTGGATCAATCCCCCTCTAATTACTGATTCATTTTGAAACAATAACAAACAATATGAGCATGTAACACAATGCATCGATTGTAAAATGTAATGGACGAGAAAGCTCAGATATTTGTTGATATATGTAGTGGCTTAAAAGTGAAAAGTACCTGGACATAAATCTACTTAAGTACAGATAGATGACAAATGCAAAGTACAGTGACAAATTAAATGTACTTTGTTATATTCAACCCCTGTGAGTGTCAAACCGTATCATTGTGTCCCCTGCACATTTAGACAAGAATGAAGGACACACAGGAAAAACAAGACAGAGTGATGCTGGATAATATAACGTTTCATGTGGCTCACGTCCCTGTAATCCCAGCAAGATTCAGGGATCACAGATACAGCTTGGGGGGGCCTACTCCAATCATTCCTGCATACCTGTTGATCAGATAAGGAATCCCTCACTGTGGGGACATTTCACTGACTCAGACAGAGGGGTTGAGGGTGAGAAAAGAGAGAGAGAGAGAAAGAAATGGAAAGAGAAGAGGGAGGAGGAGAGGTGTGCGTGGGGGGTGTACTTGGGCACAAAGTGAGTGACAGCTGAGGAGAGAGGGGGAGGCAGACGAGTGACGGGTTAATGTGGTCAGGCTTTCTGACAGACTGGGAACTGTGGGATGGCCAGAGAGGGGAGAGAGGGGAGAGAGGGGAGAGAGGGGGAGGAGATGGAGCACACAGGGAGTGGATGGGGGTGAGGCTGCGGTGGTGGTGTGGAGGGGGTGGTCCGTGGGGGTGAAATACCTTGTAGCTGGTTCACGCGTATTTGCCAGCATAGCAGGCAGGCGAGAGGCTGTAAGAGGGAGTTGGCACAAGAGTAGGAAAAGAGAGAGAGAGGGAGAGAGGGAGAGAGGGAGAGAGGGAAAGAGGGAGGGAGAGTTGAGTGTGTGTCTCTTGGGGAGAAGCACACAGTCAATATCCAGGTCTGCAGCAAACATTAATGACCCTCCTCTATAAAGCTGCACTGGTGCTGCACGGACCCTCGGAGCAAAGGCAACAAAACATCAACAGGGTTTCTCCTTTATCTTTGAACTGAGGGACACACAGTAGAGCTCCAGCACAAAACGGCCACTAGTGACACTGACAGCAGCTTTTCTAGGAGTTAAAGTTTCCTTATATGCTGAAAAGAGTCAAGACAAAGTGACCAGAGATCAACCAGCTGACCAGAAAATGACAGTGAGTATTGTGCAAATCTTTACATGCACATGCTGCATGACAAGTCATATTCAAAATGTTCTAAAAGTGTCACATTCTGCTGCAGAAAACCAACACAACAAAAGCAACTGATCCAAAACACGCAAATGCAACAATCACTTAGTAAATACAAATGCTTGTGGGTTTCATATCTACTATTACCATAGTGTTTTTGCAGCTGTATGAAGTGATGACAAGCAGGTATGGCAAATATTCATTCATGGGTTTTTACTGCATTTCCCTGAGAGTGTCGAGGTTCGACAGACAACGCGTTGAGAGGATTATCAGCTTGTAAACTTCTAGCACTTCTACCAGACTTCAAATTTGTTAACGAAGTTAGCTGCTTCTTGAAATCTCACATCGCTCCAGCTTCGCGCCAAGGGCCAATTGGGTTTAATTAATAATCATCTCATTTGGCAAGCACATGACAAATATCAGGATGCTCCGCGTGCAGCAAATGTTTTAGGTGCGCGTGTGATGATTTATGAGTTAGAGCAACTAAATCAAACCTTAACTGTGACCTATATCAAATCTCCAGCTGCGGGAAATGTGCAGAATGTCATAAATTATATTTATATGGAATGAATGGCAGCTGGAGAATGTAGTGATATGATAACCACAAGCCATGAAACTACTCTGTGGGTCAGATTTAAATGCAGCATTTTAACTCTGTGCTTTGAGCTAAAACACACAACATATCTCTATTCCATAGTTTATATCTAGTTTCTGTTCTAGTGTATCATTATAAGATAAGATAAGATAAGATAAGATAAAACTTTACTGATCCACACACCAGGGAAATTCGGTTGTTTCAGCAACAGGCAGGTCAGAATGAGGTGAAAATAAAATAAAAGAGGCAATAGAATAAAAGATAAAAAATGCAGAGTATGTACATTATATGCACTTTTCACTGTAGTGGTTTGTATGAAATGTTATAAAGTAAATTATTAATAATGTATCAGACTTTTATCAATGTGCGTAAGTTAATTCATTTCATTTCATGTCTTCAGTTTTAGTTTCACTTCATCTGCAGATTGTAAAATTACCCTTTTGCAGATAGAGAAAGAACTGGGGCGTATTGTTGCACCTGCAGCATCACTTTATTCACCATGGATGTTGAAGGAGCTGTGTTTAAAATAGGCATCAGTCAAACGGTGCACGAAAGAAATGATTTAAAGTAACTTCTACGCCATAGGAACAAATGTTGATGACCATAGTCGCGTTTATCATCCATAATTTGATTAGTGGAATGATAAGAGGTGTCACAATTGTTTGCAAGAGCGTAACAGAGGTAATCTAATTAAGCTCAGTTATGCAACCGTGTAAGGTCAAAAGTAAAAATATATCATCCTCCTGCAAATTGCTTTAGGTTTTGCGTAAAGCCGCGTGTCGTAACTGTTTACACCCTTCTTAATTTGCCGGGGCATGTGGAGGGGGGGATATACTTCAAAGCGAGTCTTCATGGATGTGATTTCACAAAACAGAGATTGACGGTGAAGAATGAATGACAGCACCAAATGTTCTCATCACACATCATGTTGACATCTGAGGTTTGTCCTGTCCACAGGAAAAAGGTCAGGTGATAGCGTCACCCAGGATGTTCCACGAATTTCTGCTAAATGCAGGTTGAGATAGATTATTTCATTCTATGTTAGCACAAATTATTTAGCTTTCAGAAGACAATGAAATCCCACAGAGCCTCAAGAGAGTTTGTTGCACATCACTATTCCAACTAATGAGACATAAGAGATATTTTGCTGAAAGGTTCTCATTAGGCAATGAGCCATGGTGCAGGTTCAGATAACACATCAGTAAGTGGAGCCTTGGATTCAGATTCATTCTGTGAAGGTATCGATCATAACATCATCACATGTCGCTCGAGCTGTGGATCTTCTTTCTCTTGACGCCACTCAACCAATCATCTTGGGTAGACACTGAATATGAATGTGTGTGTGTGTGTGTGTGTGTTTGCTCCTCAGAGTGCAGCAGCTCAGGAACTTGATGAACTTTGCTTCCTGTCGGCGCAGTCCATTGCCAGTCTGAAAGTATCAGAACACTACAAGGTGGTCAAGCTCCTGGGAGAGGGATCCTATGGAAAGGTCATTTTGGCGGTACACAAAAAGAGAGGTCAGTGCAAGAGTCAAGGTCAAAGGTCGTGACAGGTTAAACTCTTTCTACGTCTCGAGCCTGTGAGCATGTTGAGAGATTTCCTTTCAAACCTCCTGATGATAATTCCTTGATTACGACCCCTCAACTCACACGGCCTTAATAAGTGAAATTTCAAACTCTTAACCTTTTACACTCCTGTGGCTGTAATGAAGGGCTTTAGTACATTCTCCGGGATAGAGTTTCTGCGACTGGGGTATAGCTGTGAAACAGTCTTTCCCAAAGGGGAAGTTATATTTGTTCACAGTGTCAATGATGGACAACACTCGCATTCCTCTAGCGATGACAGCTTTTCTTTTTCTTTCCTTTTCGTTGACTGAAGCGTATTCGATATTCTTTCACTCACCACATCTTGTTCTTCTTCACTCCTCTCAGGAACTCCTATGGCTCTGAAGTTCTTCCCTCGTCAGTCCACCACCCTCTACTCTTTCCTGCGTGAATACAACCTCTCGCTCTCTTACTGCACCCATCCTTCTCTGACCCGGGCTCTTGGGATCTTCTTCTCCACGCCGACCTACTACGTGTTTGCTCAGCAAGCCGGACTGTACGGTGACCTCTACAGTGTGATCGTGTCAGAGGTCAGTTAAGCCGCTGGTTTGTGGCGTGAAATGAGTTGTTGACTCCCTGCATGACGAGGTCATAGAGGATATTTCCTCGAGTTTCAGCGAACAAAAGTTTGAATAATGTTACAACGTAGGTTGGGTCGCAGCACTGTCTCCTAGAAGTTCACATTTAGATCCTAATGCACAACGGCAGATATGTTTGTAAGGAAATGTGCTGCCAGTCACATTTTATGTTTCAGCAAAATGTTCAATGAGAACTTAAATCATTTATTTTTCCAACGATACCCTCAAAAAAATGATTAAGCCAAAAACTGTGACTTTATTTCAATGACATATATTTTTACATAGATTGAATGTTATTTATTAAATCAAATAACTTGACATATAACTTATACATAAATATATACATAAACATGATAGAAAACACTTCATTAATGTAACCATTTACATTGAAGTAATGTCATAAAGTTACATGCAAATTTCATGTGTAATTTAAATACATGAAGTCAAGTGTACTTTCAGAGACAACATCCTCCTGTGGCCTCTAAAGCATGTGAAATCTTTTCAAGTGTTACATCACAGCACTGAAATTTTGTAAAGTCCTGCTGTTTTTTGGAGGAAGGAGTTGTTTACGTAATCATCCTTTAACCAAAACCACAAATAGTCCCTAACTTTGACCCTATGTACTTTTAAAAACATAACGATTCCTTCTCTGAAATGTTCCCTTTGAAAATAAAAAGGCCGCTAAAGACATAAGTAACATAGACGTCCAGGTTGTAGATTGACAGACCAAATATGGAGCCGCGACCGTCTGAGGCTTCGTCTTCAGTGTGGCTTTCATCGGCAGAATGTTCGTGGAAACTGTAACTGCTGATCCAGTCGTTTTGAGCTTTCGTTTCCGTCAGCAAAAAACCTGAGACGTGCTTGATAACAGTTTCCAACTCAGCCCTCTTCTGCGTTTGTGTCCCTGCCAGTAACATAATAGAGCAGTGATAAGAGTAAGGCCACCCTGGTCTCACTGAATGAAGAGGGAGCATGGGAAATAAGCATCACCAACAAGTGTGGTGACGCACAGTTGATTTGTCTTTGTGCCAACGATGAAGTGTGCAAACCAGACTCCACCAAGTTGTACTAAGTGATGAAAAGCACGTTTTCGGTTCTTGGCTGATCCAGACTGTCTCTGTTCTAGCTCGGAGTGGATGAAGAGTGTGTCCAGAGGGTGATGGCCCAGCTGAGCGGTGCTGTTACACACCTCCACTCCCTGGGCTTCGTCCACCGGGACATCAAACCCGAGAACATCTTTCTGTGTGACAGTTCCTGTCGCTGGGTCAAACTGGGCGACTTCGGCCTGGCCCGGGCCATCGGGACCACAGTTCGAGCTGTCTGGTACGACTCGCCCTTCTGCACTCCTGAGGTGGAGCAAGGTAAGGAGGCCGAGAAGGAGATGGAGAGGCGGCTGAGCGAAGGGACTGAGGACGAGATGGAGGACATTTGGGTAACAGTGGAGCCCTGCATCGACAGCTGGGCCCTCGGCATCCTAGTCTACTGCCTCTTAACCGGCTGCTTCCCCTGGGAGGAGAGCACGCACGATGACCGTGGCTACCGCAGGTACAAGGAGTGGTTTGTCCGTGAGGCGGAAAATGAGGCGGTCAGAGACGTTGAGTGGAGGGGCGAGGAGGAAAAAGACAGTTACATCATCATGGAGAAAAACCAAAGAGACAACCCTCCTCCGTCACAGTTTGGGGGCCTCAGTCCACTTGTGATGACTCTTTTCAAGGAGCTGCTCCACCCCGAGCCCAAACAGCGCGGCAGCCCGGAGGAGATCCTGAGCTACCTGGGAGGGCCGTGGCTGAAAGAGACAGAGAGGGCGGAGAGGACGAAAGCAGAGGAGGCAGAGAAGGAGGCCAGAAGAATCCAAGAGGCAGGTGGAGTGGAGGAAGAACTGCTGAGGGAGGGAAAAGGGGAGAGATAAACTTTATAAAGACAAATGTATAATGGATGTAACTTTTCTTACAATGAGTATTTCTGTGTGTAAATATACATTTTACTCCAGTCGAATTTGTACATGATAAGGTTCGGTATTTTTCATATTTTTATAAATATCTTTGTTTAAGTTACAACTTTGTTTGTTGTATATATTCCAGTGTCTCTCTGTGTGTGTGTGTGTGTGTGTGTGTGTGTGTGTGTGTGTGTGTGAGTGTGTGTGTGTGTGTGTGTGTGTGTGTGTGTGTGTGTGTGTCTGTATTAATGTGTGTCTTAATGAGTCTATAAATCATAGAAGAAACTCTGAGATGTATTATATTATCTATAGAATATGTTTTGGTATTGTTGATCTGAATAAAGTGAAACTTACATTAACTTAACATTAGCTTCTTGTGACATTTACACATTTACCAATTAGTGAATAAGTTAAGGAGGTTTTATTCATTGAACACAAAACTACAAAGTTGTTTCATTCCACACAAATGAGTGCAAAATGTACGACAATGTGAAGAAATCTGTTTGTTATTACTGATGGAAAACAATAGTAGTACTGATACAGGGATCAGAAGTTACAGTATTTAAATATACCGAAAAATTGAACCTCTAAAGGGATTATATTTAAAGATAAAGTAAAGTAGTGGTTGGAGAGGCCACATCTGAATGAAATACTTTAGGTTAATGTTTATGTCTTTTTATTTAACATTTGTAAAATGGAAGGACACGTGCCGACAAACTTAATCAGTCACATACAAACATTGTTAATTGTAAAAACCATGTGCCTCAATTAAGGATAAACTTATGGGTTCTAAACCAGACACTAGATAATTAAATCAAAAATCAATTACGTATAGATAATAACAACTTATAAAACCTTTAAATAGAGACCTTGGGAAGCTCTAGCTGTGGAAAGAAGGGACATCTCTGACGCGGTGAAGCAACAGGTGCAGCAGAACAGACGAAGCACATCTATAATTGGACTGAACAATACATCCTGTCAGTGATACTGTGCCATCGTGCCCTGCTGACACATCTGCACGATGCAGGGCTCAGGTGTTTTACCTGCAGCTGCAGGAGACGTGATATTCTCCTCTACTTCCTGTGGATGCTTGTGCAGCTCAACAAACTGTATTAAAACACACGACACTGTATTTAAACATGAGTGATTGACGTGTTGACAGTGACACAAACCTCACGTGAAATCTACACTCAGCGCAGTGACCTCAATACGGCTCAGGGCGTCAGTCGTCCTACATCTGTCTCCGAGGACAATACCTGTATGAAAAATCACCTGCGTTCCCATGCGCAGTGTCCCCAGAAGAATGCACTGGTATGACCCAATGGCCACTTCATGCTACGGTAGCATCTGGTTGAGCCCAGTTCCACCATCATAAATTAATGCAAAAAAGGCCTGACACAAAAATGAATCCTCAGATTAACTTTCACAGCATGCACAATGTCTAAGTTTCAATTTGGAGGGGATCCCTGTTGGTAGCGAGCTGCTAATGCTCAGTGTGAGTGTGTGTATATGTCAGTGGGGTCTTTGCTAACCCCTGCTAAGGACCACTCCAGATGGACTTATAAATAGAGCCCAGGTCCATCTATTTGCAAACCACGCACATCATCACCTCTCCGGGACTATCTGCACTCCACAGGCCTCCAAATGCAAAAGTCAGGCTGCCTTGGCGCCTGCCGCAGTCGGATGGAACACTGTGACCCATCTTACCTCGTCTCTGCTCCCTCTTTTTATCTGTGGCCCTTTGCTGATGACTTTTCCCTTTCTCTGGTCATGCCACTTGAGCCTTTGCTGTTCCCTTTCACCTTACATCTGCTTTGTGATGTCTATCTTTCATTCCCTCAATCTCAGGACCTCTTTCCTCTGGAGGTCAACGCCACCACAAAGCAGGAATCACCAGTCGTCTTCAGTGTGTTTACATTAAAACATGTCATATCTCCTGTAGTAACGACCACGTGAGAGGCTATTTTCCGGGCAACAGAGGGAACGGGGCTCATGTGACATTCGGACAGGGAGTTAATGGAGGACCACAGCCTGACAAATGGAAACACATGGTGCGGACCACAGACAATAGAGTGCCAACACAAAGTTGCTGGTTGAGGTGCAAATCTGCTGAAGGTCCATGAGGACAGAGAGCGGGGATGATGAAAACAGGAGAAACGAGGACAGCTATACATGTGCACTGATCGTCCTTTTCACACTTATCATCATGGGTTTAGAAACTACTTTCAAATCAACGATGCTTGGGCCTTTGAGCATTTGCGAAGATTAATAAACACCCTCTGATCTTGCAACTCGAGGAGCTTAGATTTAGATTCGTCAGCAAGATTCAGATTTCATGCTACCAGCATTGAATGAAACTCACTTTAGCCCAAAAGGTCAAACTTTGTAAGGATCGCCCCTTTCCTTCTTTCAAACATCTTCTGAGTTGAAATCCTATATGATGCCTCACAGTTACCTTTTATTTATTTCTTCATGACATGACATGATTGAAAGCTTAATCTTCTACAACAGGTAAAAAAACGAAGCTGGAAAACGATATCAGATATTAAGCCTGATATCTGGTAAAAGATTTCACGGGTCAGGAGAACGATGGCTGCAAACGCAGACACTGATATGAGAGCTGGATTGATGTCTGAAATGTATCCCCAGAGAGAAGCCAAACACTTGGGTCATCTTGGCCTAATATTTCCTCCGCACCCCCAATTCCCTCTGTCACACCGCAGCTTGTTAAAGCTCAGCTACTTGAATTATCGCTATTGCGCAGCAGGAAGCACCGATGACCGACCCCGAATCTGATTTATAAATATGTCATTAGACGGCATTTTCTGGGATTTGCAAAGTGTTAATGTGAGAGTTTGGTTTAGTGCTGTGTGTGTGCGCGAGTGTGTGTGGTTTTCGCGCACAGGAAACATGGCAGCACACGACAAAATGTATCAGCTGGTTGAAATGCGGAGAAGTCGAAGGAGGGAGGAATGCGATGGGGTGAGAAGGAGGTCGGAGACAGTGTGTGTGCACAGTTGGAATGCCTCATGCACAGCCTTCCAACTAATAAACAACTTGAGAGATTATCATGTGTTTACTATCTGGCATGTTTGTTACGATTCTGCGTCGCTTTCCGTCTCCCCCAACACCTGATCCCCCCTTTACTCTTGTTCTCCTTCTCTTTCCCCGTCATCTCCCCTTTCCCTTCATGCCACTGCAGTGTGGGCAGAGTGGCAGGTTGATGTCTCCGCATTGATCGGCCCTCTTGGCTCCTCTTCCTCCTCCCATTTGCTTGCATTGCCTCCATCTGTCAAGCTGTCATCGGCCTCGCCCAGTCGACCTTGTTAGAGCCCCCCCGCAGACACTCACACCGGTGTCCCTGTAGCCCCAATATGTCAAGGGGATGATGAGTGGCTCCCTCTTGAACGGACCAGGCTTACCATAGGGTGAGAGCCCGTGAGAGTTTTGTTGTGTGTGACTTCAGGGGCACGTGTTGCAATATTTATATTAGTCAAGTTCATGGAAGACGATGAAGAGTCAAGTTCCCCCCAGGTCATCTACAACAGGCCCAATAAAAAGAGTCTCTGAAACAAGGGGTCGGGACCTGTGACCCCGATGGTCACTTTCATCTTTCAATCCAAGACAGATTGGATACTTGGGATATTTGAAGGACATTTACGTTAAGTCATCATCAAGGAATTGTGGGTAGTAGATGACAAATACTCAACGGTTTAAAGTTGATTATTTCGTAAGTTAGATTCAAATATCTTACTGAAGGGGGCACCTACTAATATGAAATAGTCTAAAATCACTGACACAAGAAGAATACTTCATCTTTTTTTAGTGTTTTGACCAATGACCTCAATTACATGCATTCTCAGAATCACAATAGACCACACAACGTTTTTTCCTTCAGCAATAAATTAAACGTCAGTTGCAACTAATGATGATTTTCTTTTTAATGTTTGTGTTTTTTCCTTAAATTGATTAATTGTTAAGGTCAAATAATATATCGTTCATAATATAATCAGTAAAACAATTAAGTTAATCCTCATATCTTTGCTGCTGAAACCAAATAATGTTTTGTGCTTAATTAATGACCTAACGTTTAATTGATAGCTTAAAGTTTGAAACAATTTTGACAAAAGAAAGCTACAGTCGCTGTAAAGAATGCAAATCATTCATGTTCAGGATGTGCAACACACGCCTGAGGGAGGTGAAACCAGGTGAAACCCACAACTCTTACTGCAGATCAATCCTGGGCCAATGTATTTGTATTAGCACTGAAATGATTCATATTTGTCTAACTCACCTTACAGGAGCCTGAGAGCAAACCAAAGCCAATCAAGTCAATTGATTAATATTGATTGAATTGATAAAGTCCGTCAATTTCTCTGTGTCTGTTGGGGATACGGATCAGTCTCTGTGTGCACTGCCCCACCTGCTGGTTATATTAAGTAGTGCAGAAGTCACATTTGAGGCCCACTGTTGAGTGGTTGGATATAAGATTAAATTGGTGAGGGTTATAAATTACACACTCACACACTATAATAATATATTCATACAATATCAGATTTTCTGACCTTTTTTGTTGCTGATGTTGCTGTTATCTTAATATATGGAACTGAAGATTACATTGACTGAAACGTGTTTGCAGAGTCCTGTAAGGTTTAGAATGGATGATGCTTCTTTGTGGATGATGTTTTGAAACACTAACATGCACTGAAACTGGTGTCAAATAAAATGTCGGCTCAAATATAAAGGTGCATGTGAAGAGAAAAGAAAAATTCAGATTAAAGGACATCAGGTTGTTTCAGCAGACATGGTCAGAAGAAAAAAAAAAAAAAGCAAATAAACGATGATCGGAAGGAGGACTTGTACTGGGAAAGAGGAGGAGGAGGAGGAGGAGGGAGGAAGAGAGGGAAGGAGGGGAAAGAGGAAAAGACAAAAGATTCATAAAACTAAACGAGTTGTGGACGACACCACAAGTTGTGAGTACAAGTTATATATTATATTTCGTTTTCACCTGATTTTGACATGAGGGACTAGTTGTTTTACTGGTAATTATCTACAGATTAGATGCAAAAATGAATTGTAAGCGTGAACGCACTTCAGTCACTTTTAATTTTTATTCTGATGTGATGTGTGGTGGTATGCAGAGTTCAGCCAGTTCAGTGAGCAGTGGGAAATATGCCACTCTCACAAACAAACCAACAGAGCCAAACCAGGACAATCCAGCATTTCATTTCCCACTAATTGCAAATGCATGACTCTGGGATTATTGCTGCTTGTGACAAAGCTGTCATGCTTGCACTGGCTGGTGATGATCGTACGCTTGGATTGCAGTAATGTGTTCTATGAAAGGAAAGCTGGAGAAGAATGTGCGTCTGTAACAGAGGAGGGGTTTGAGGGGCTGCTCAAACAGGGCACACAAAAAAAAAACACATTCTTTTCGGAGAACTCACGTCTTGGACTCCAAAGTTACACTGACACATCACAAGAGGAATGATGCAGGGTGGGAGTGGAGAGAGGGAAGGAGAGAGAGAGAGAGAGAGAGAGAGAGAGAGAGAGAGAGAGAGGAAGAAAAACACATTTCCAGGAGCAGAAAGTCAAATGTTTTCAAAGTGTCTGATTTGTCGCAAACTTTAAATCCAGTCGCTCCATGTAAACCTCTAATTACCAGAATGTACAGTTGAAAATATTATTCCACAGCTACATGACATCAGCCACTCTTCTATATACACGATGACAACTTGTCCCAAAACACAGCAGCGCTCTCTGTGTGCTTAGCTGGAGCAGAACTGCAGGGAAAACATTACAGTGACCTGGAATGTTGGGAGCATTTATACATGCATGAGGATTAGAGGAAACATAAACAGCAAACGAGAGAATATTGAACAGTTCCACTCTGTGAAATCATCCTGACTCTTTTCCCTCCTCGCTTTCCTCCAGCTCGTAAAAGCGCACCCCTTACAAGTTGAAGGAATGGGCAGCCATCCAGTGGTCCTGCTCCTCTGCAGTTTCCATGGTAACGGCCGCCAAACAGAACACACAAATCATCTTGTTTAATTACGGTTGAGTCGCTGCGTGTTTGTTTTTGTGCTGCGAAACACTCCCCTCATGTGGTTTCTGTTCCACAGTGCTCACAGCTGTAGCCCGAGCCCAGCAGTCTGGTAATGCTCCGCTCCTGCACCAGTCGCACGTTTAGACGGGGGGACGAGTTGTGGTGCATATGACATGTGTCAGTCTGTGAGTCATTGACGTGGGCCACTGGTAACATGTGTGTTTTCTCTGCTTGTTTCTAGTGCCCCCTGAGGCCCCCAGTGGCGTCCTGCCAGCCAGTGAGTGACCTCTGCGCTGCCTCTCAGGAGGCCCTCACCAGCTTCTGGCACAAACACTCCAGTGCAGGATTTTGCTGTGGTTTGTGTTGCTGTTATGATTTTTAACGGATCTCCTGTTTCTGCAGATTGTAGGGAGGAGATGTATCCATGCACCAGGATGTACTCGGTTCACAAGCCCGTCAAGAGATGCATTGGTGGTCTTTGTTTCAACAGGTGATCTGCAGATTTTCCGTTTACACAAATACAGTATACTCTTATTTAATCAAGGTGTTTCCAGCTGTTTTTATAAGAGCACAATAAAGACTGTGTTGTCCCACTGTGCTGACACTTACGTACCAGGGACTATTTCTCTGATTCTCAGACCCTTCGCTCAAATTATGTGGAGATACTGCACCAGAATGTGAAAATGCTCCATTGCATACAATTGTATTCATGTCAAATATATTAGTATTAATGTGTTAATAATAGAACGATTCAATATGCAGAAAAAAATGGATCCTGCCAGCGTTTTATTAATACAGATGCTATTGTTTTTAAATTGAGCTTTCTCAGTCTTATCGATCACTCAAACTGCTTTACAGTACAAGTCACATTCACCCATTCACACACACATCATTCATTCACTATAGAAACAGGCATTAGAGGCAATTTAAGGCTGAGTATCTTGTCAAAGGACACTTGGAGGTGCCAGGGATCGAACCACCGACCTTCTAATTAGTGGACGACCCTCTCTTTCTCCTGGGACACATGTAACTGATGCATACTGTACATACACTATCGGAATGTTATTGTTGAATCTACTCTCTCTATTGCTGGTCAGTTTAAAAATGTCGTATTTTATAGGATGATGCGGTTTCTTATACAAAATCACAAGTTGAAAATGTATTAACACTTTGAGTACAAGTGCCTCTCAATTGTAACTGTGTACAGTACTTGTGTAAAAGTACTTAACCACAAGGAAAGATCAATCATACAAGTTTACAGTCAGTGTACTTGACACCAGGTCAGACGCAGAATACTCATGTTTTATCCTGTTTGTGACGCAGCCTCCCTCGTGTGTACGTCATCAACAAAGAGATCTGCATGAGGACCGTGTGCCAGCAGGACGAGTATCTGAAAGGTGAGACTCACCATGCGTGACGAGCACTGTGGCCTCAGGGTGCACGATCGTACATTCATAAGAAATCTCTCCGTGTCTTTTGCACTCTACAGCTGAACTGTGCCGAGAGTTGTCCGGATGGCCCAGACGCTTTGAGAGGTCATCTCATAGGAAACGCTGTCGCAATCGCCGTAGCAACCCCAAAACCTGGGCAAACAAGGCGGGGGATGACGAGGTGACCACCGGTGGGGATGGAGCCCCTTGGAGACCCAAACCAGGGGCGTTGTTATAAAAACAGCCCATAACACCATAAATTCACTGCTCAACACCTGTGGGGTCTCTCTCTCTCTCTCTCTCTCTCTCTCTCTCTCTCTCTCTCTCTCTCTCACACACACACACACACACAAACTAACACACACGTGCTGAGTCACATCTATGTTTATGTATTAGTCTTTTAATTGTGTGTGAATATTGAAGGTGTGCTCGTTTCATCTGTGTATTGTTGGACACAGATCATGTCTTCTATGGTTTACGACCCATTTAAAGTACTGTAGTTATGGGCCTATAGCAGCACTGAGTCATGGTACAAAGACAGACCCACTGTGTTGAGGAATGTAGGGCACTCGTTGACAATCAAGTATTATGTGCACTGTTGTATCCAATAAAATATAACTACTACTGGATTTACTAGTTTATTTGTTTAATTACTCTTTCCTATTTTAAAAATTATTAGAAGTATTGTCCTGCAACTGTGTGCATCTGTACACCAGTGCAATTTCCGCCAACATAATTTTTTTTCCAAAGTCACATGAGCCACTGACATCAGTTCATCTTTGAGTCCAAGTGACAGCTGGTGAAGATTTGAACAAATTCCTTAAAGGCAGACGTGAGATTTTATGTTCAAGAGGACAAAAACATGTTGTGAGGACACAGTGACCTTGACCTTTGACCACTCAAATCTAATAATTCAACCCATGAGTCCCAGGCACTTAAATCAGTGTGTTCATTAGGGGAAACAGGTTTTCTGGGGTCACACTGACCTTGACCAAACTCTAATCAGGTCACCACTGAGGAAATTCCCTTAAGGTGTTGATGAAATGTTGCATTCACAAGACCAAACACATGTTTGTAAGGTCAGAGTGACCTCGATCTTTCACGATCAGTCTCCAAATTCTAATCTGATCATCTTTGAGTCTTACTGCACGTTTGTACCCAATTTGAAGAAATTCCCTCAAGGCGTTCTTGAGATATCGTGTTTCATGAGAGTGGGACACACGGACCAGCAAACATAATGCCTCCGGTCGTCATGGAAACATAAAAACAACAAACAAAAGTTATGGTCATTAAGTGATACCTTTATGTTTTTCTTTGCATATTCAATTCCATATACATCTCCATACACATATACAGTTTGAATAACAAATAACGTTTGGAAGAAATGCATATAATCTGAACAGTAAACAAACACTGACAAACACTGTTAGGGCTTCGCACTCACACACTCTCTGTGCGCTCCTGTCAACATCCATCTTCACACCACTGGTCACTGCACACCTGTCACAACACGTGTGTGTGGGTGTGATATCAGTGTAACATGATCCAATCTCTTGATACACAACAATATCACAGCAAAACACGGCATCGAACACCGACTGACTTGGTCCCACGTTGCATTTGTCTGCATCGGAGAAGCGTTAATAGCATTAGATCTGAACACGGGGGCTGAAGTTAAATCTTGTTTGTACAGAGCAGCATGCTGCGCTTGAGCTCTACAACCTGCTCCCCTTCTCATGGAGAATGAAGGAGGTAAAGCCCTTCGGGGCAGTGCTGAAACACAGACCTATTCATTGAGGAGGAAAGAGGTCGTGACACAGATGACTCACCAGTCACAGCTTTAACAGCTGTGCCGAGGGGAGATGACATAACATGGACTAAATCATCTCTGTTCCAGCTTGAGGCAAAAGATAAAAGCACTTGATGCCTCCTTTTCCTTCGCTAAGACCCTGTCGCAGCCGACATCTCCACTTCCCCGTCTCTCTGTGCTGATTTTACAGATAAAACCTTTCACACAAAACCCGTCGCCAGTGAAATGATCAGAAGCTGCATCTTCTCCAGACAGGCCCACCAGAGAGTGCTAGAGAGCACGTCCACTCAGGTTTCCTTCAAGTAAAATCATTTAGTGGTAAACTTCACAATAAGCTAAGTCTATTATTAGATAATTCCCTGCCTTTAATATGGACTATACATTAGTAACTACCGGGACAGGCCGGACTGTCAGTCAGTGCATATAGTCAGTCCCACTGCGGGAGACTTGATGAGAAGCTACACTACAGACAGTTGACGACACAAATGGCAATACTTACAACTACTGACAATATATACATTTAAAATAAATTATCTCTGTACATAAAATTCATTCATTATTGTATTTTATTAGTATTCATTATCAGATCTTTTTCTGATTATGTCTCCCTTCATCTTATTTCTATTGTGTATACTTTACCATAGAAATGAGCAAATAAAACACTGTTAGGAAAAGGGCAAAGGCAGAAATCTAAATGAAACTAGAGAGCGAGACTGAATACACAGACAGAGCGAGGAGAGACGAGCCCCAACAAGGACGATGGAAGTTGTTTGCAAGGTGACCAATCGTCTAAATGTGCTTTGAGGTCCGGGTGTATCTCAGGCTAAACCAAGGCTTTGAGAAACTGAATGGAAATAAAGACGGACAGAGGGGTTGCCCCCAAATAACGGGGGGAAACGAAGTTGCAAAAACTGCTGCATAAATTTACAGAGCGTTACAGTTAGAGGGAGAAAAAGAACGAGCGAATATCTCCTCACTTCGGGGATACGGAGTCAAAGTCTCCCCACAAGTCAGAGCTGGATGTGGAGGTCGGGTTGGGTGGTGGCTCCACCCAAGTTGAGTTGGAGTTACTGGAGTCCAGGTCTAGCAAGAAACCTGGTGGTTAGAAAATAAAACAAAACAGAGACATTAATCCACCTAGTTAGTAGTAGTTAATAGTTATTATTCCTATTCGTTTATAAACAAATGCAGCGTTTTTAGGTTTAATAAAGAAATGTCTCTTTTTAACACCTCATTTGAAGTCAGAAATGTATTTGGAAAAAAATCCAAATATAAAACCTGTGGATCTTATATATTACCTCTGCGACATCTAGCTGGGCATTAAAAAAAAGCCCATGTTACATCCTGAAATCAGGACGTTATCCGTGCAAAGAGAAATTACTGCTGAATTTAATAAATGCTTTTCAATGCTTTGAGCATTGAACCAAAATTCACCTCCTTTGTATTCAGATGGCTGCAGGAATCTCTCAGATATGCATCTACAAACCTCAGCAAAGAAAACCGAAACACTGTGCACAGCTAGATACAAGTAGAGATACGACCATTTTTAGTTTAAGAAGATAAATCAACATGATGTGTAAAAGTATCTCTACTGCACAGGACCAGGGAGAAACGAGGTAACAGTCTTTTTAAAGGGAAGTTTGGGACTGTGTTTTACAACAGGAGTCTATGTGACATGGTCTTCCTAACACTGCACTCACCACCTTTGTTGTAAAGACTGTGGTTACAATCGCTCCGTCGGAAACAGCTTTACAACTGACCCCAACGAGGCCAAGGAAATAAAACGTTTCATCAAAGAAGTAACTTTTCCTCTGCTTCATATTCACCGTGTCAACAAGCTTTCATTCAATAGGACTTCTGAGGTGCCAGAGTCAGGTCACATTTCATGCCCCACTGTAAATGACACGGTTGGTTCAAGCTACAACAACCTGCAGCTCAAACATGGCAGTAAAACAGTGAGATATTGGGGTAATAACGTTTAACGCTTACCGCTGAGTTAAGACCGGGCTGAGCTACTCCCAGCGGTGCACTCAGGTCTTTTACCGATGGATGTGTGGGCAAAACTATGACTTCAATTTGACATGATCCTGATGATGATCTGTGGTCTTGACACGCATGTATTATTTGTCACAAGCTATCAGGAATCTTTTGGTTTCCTACCTCCCCTGCAAAAGCTCCTGTTTAATTTGGATTCACTATTTCTGAGCACTAGACAGCGTGTGATTAGGTGCGTGACCCCTTCATGTTTCCATTCTCTTGGGATATAATTACCTACCCATGTCACTTACGCCTGCAGACTCTTGTGTGTTGTGATTGGTGGATCTCGATGCAGGGGGTGGTGCTAGCTTTCCCCCGGGTGGAGGTGGAAGGAGCCCGAAGCCGCCTGAACTCTGCGGACGAGACCTGTCCCTCTTTTTGGATTGCTGAAGAAAGTATAAGAAACACAAGTGGGTGAGCGTGTGTGGGGTTAGCACTTAGGATAGAATACAACAGATGCTAAAATGTTTTTTAAAGTCAAATTTAGAACCTTATTATCAATTCATTCTCAACTGTCAATAAGCATGGTTGTATTAGTTAAAGCTTTGGAGGTTCACTCATCAAAAGCAACAAAGTTTAACAAAGGTACACTTCACGCTAATGTCCAACCATTAGGTTATATACAAATAAAGTCACCCCAATATTGAGAGTAATGGTCTGTCCCTCTTTGAAGCCCAGGTCCAGTTTGGGAGTGGTGTCTGGAGCCTGCGCCTGCTTGGTGAACTCATCTTCCTGTTTCACCCACCTGGAGGAAACCAGGGAGAAGTGCAGACATGCAAAAAGATCAAAGATGGATATAAAAGTAGACATAGACACTGCTGAAGGAGTTGTGATTCACGACACGCTGTGGAGCAGCTGCGTACTTAAAGTGGTCCTGAAGTGCAACGTTAAAGTCAAAGGCGTCGCCTCGGTCTCCAAATCCGATGCCTATGAATGCACTGCGGCCTGAAAGGAAGACGACAAACAAGGGGTTAGAGCTGCATGGTGGCACAAACAAGAAGAAACCAATCCTAACAGTTTCTCACGATAGTATGTCCACTACAATAAACATTTCCCATGATTTGGTGCTCAGCAAAACGATGGTGCTTCTCTGCCCCTGGACCAAACCATTCAAACACGCTATCCTCTAAAGATTACAAAATATTTATGGCTGAGCAACAAACACTTCACCCACCATTGTCATCTTGGATGCGGAGCACGAAATAACGACTTGAGTCACTGACTGTTTCCACTGTGATCCCAGGGAACTCCTCCACTGGTGCCTGGGCAAACAATTCCCCTGGAGAACACATGAAAAGACAGACTAATATTTGATTGATCTATTTTGAGGGAATTGGGATCCTGAAGAAACATTTGCAGCTTAAGATTTAAAATAGGAGCAGAAATGGTGTGTTTTTTGGTGGATTCTGCAAAATGGATCAATCTTCCGATATGAGAATCCCATTAAAAATAAGGGTTACGCAGGAAAACAAGCATGTTCAGTCCCCGATGCTCCAACAGAGACAGAGAGAGAGAGATGATCGTCCCGCTTGCTTTAAAAAGGAATCGCATGCTTGGATGTGGGCTGGGTCACCTTGGAAGAGATGAGTAACAGAGAGAGGGAGCGATGGCGACCAGAGGAGACTACACAGTGAAATGATTTACAACAGCGGCAGTGCCAGTAAACAACGGCCCTGTCCTGTCTGCGCCTCTCACCAGAGATTTTGTCTTCCAGTTTCACGAAGGCCAGTTTGCCGCGGGCCGTCACACGCATGCGTCCCGTCCAGTCGGGGGCATCCAGCTTCCAATCGGCAGCCCTGGGACACACGTAAACACACACATATAAACACACACACACACACACACACACGCACACACACAATGGCATTCAGGGGGACGGTGTGGTGTAGGTGAGTTGGTGACAGCAGCTTATTTGGATTGATGCGGACATGGCGAGGCAAGAAAAACAGGAAGCAGGAAGGGGAATTTATGGTTTGCGTGCATGTGCGTGTCGGTGTGTGTGATTGTTATGATTCGTCCTCACACTGTTCTCTTACCCCTGGGTGAACAAAACGTGACTAACGCGTCAGACGGGCCTTCCACCGAGACCTGAGGCCGAAATATTACATCATCGACCTTACCCACTGTACATATGGTCACTGGTTAACCAATCGTGTGTCTGGTCCTGGGGGGCTGGGCTACTGTTTGGTTTGAGTGATGTCCGCTCCCATGCAGCTGCAGGACGGAGCAGCCAATGAGAGGAGGGCAAAACAATCCCAACGCCAAATAAACACATCTCCCGCATCATGGTCACTTCATCAAAACAAAATGGGGAAAGCACACAGCAGCAAAAAAAAAATAACCCACAACAATACTGTTTTTCCCAATTGGAGCGTGCATGTCCACCTCTGGGCCCGAGGCACCATCAACCCTGCTGAAGGGCCCTTGAGCAAGGCAGCTGCAAGGGAATCTCTACCTGCAGCCGATGAGACTCTACGGCTAAAAAAATAAAGGGAGATTCCCTGTAAAATATCGTGGATATCGTGTGCTATTGGACGGAGGCACGTAAACACAGGGACAGTGACGCGGATGCAGCGGATCCTCGGCCCCGGTGGTGCAGGTGCAGCTGCAGGTGCATCACCCCCCCCCCCACCCATCCCGCAGTGACTCGCCTGTTTCCCACCGTGACCTTGTAAACACAGTAAAAACCTCCAGCTCACTAGCAGCCCGTCGCGTGAGGCTGCGTGATTAGGGGATGAGCTCGGGAGGTAAGTCGCCGGGATGACGGCTCCCATCTCCCGGATGCTGGGCGAGGACGCTCCCCCCCCCCATCAGGCCGCCGCCCTCCCACCGGCACCCCCCGGCCCGCAGCCTCACCTGATGGCCCGGTTCGATGCCCTCGGTGGGATCCGGTAGACGTTGACTTCGGGTTTGACACAGAGGACGGACTCGTACTCGCTCTGACCCTCGGTCGCCATCTTGACTCAGTCGGTGTGTGTGCGGCCGCTGCTGCTGCTGGTGACGGGGAGCGGCGCGTCCGTGCGGCGTGAGCGGCCCCGAGACCGTAATACTCGATGTGCGCGCGCACAACCAGGCTGCAGATCCAGTGATGCGCTTGGTTCAGTGTGTGAGATTTAGGTGAAAAGGATCTATCGGCAGAAAATTGATCTAAAATAATCATTGTTTTCACTAGTGTGTAAAAAAAAATTGTAGAAATTGTTTCTTTACCCTAAAATGGTCCCTTTAATATTTAAATACTTTATATTTACATCAGGAGTGAGTCCTCTCTACGGAGGCCGCCATGTTTTTTTACAGTAGCCCAGACTGGACAAACTAAACATCTTTTGAGTTTTTATGACAACTGAAGGTTTACAAAGGTTCTCTTTCATGTTTGGAAGGACAGGGTGAGGTGAAGGCAGCCATTGGGAGGTCACGAGTCATGAATCAAATTCAGCTTTAAAACCAGTTAAAAATGGCATGTTTTGGCTATAATTGTTACAAAAGATGAAATTAGTCATTTGATTTGAGATAAAACATTCAAATATAAATATTCCAGCAAGCTTTTGATTTTCTTTGTCCCCACATGACCCCTTAGGTATGGTGGCCAGGAGAGCTAGAAACACTAGAAAATACAGGAATGCGCTGCTAATAGTGAAGGGATGGACCTGGCTGTAATTCAATGCTTTGTGAAGTTATTGAAGTCTGCTACTCGTCAGTGGTGATGGAACATCAACAGTAACACAAGACAATATTTCATTGTATATTTTTTTATTTCGCATGACAATAATGCTACAGAAACTACAAGCAGAAGCTGCCCAATGTTAAAAGCCTTGCCACAATTTTCTCAGTAAACAAACAATCTCAGTTTAGTTGTTGTAGTGATGGACCATGTGTTTTCTCTATAGACACGACAGTAGACTTGGTCACATGGTAACAGGAAGTCACGTCAAGTATGTTTCACAGGCCGAGCAGTTTGAAGGCATCTCTGAAATCTTCTGTTTCAAATGGCTGAGAAAGAAAATAAGAAACCTCATTAGAATTTTAAGCGCATCATTACTCATTTGACCTAAAGAAAAATGCAGGATGGTAACTCTTCCACCTCGAGGATGCGGTGAAGTTTTCTGGTGAGGCGAACAGAGTTTTGGTGCAGCTCGTCCCAGGCCTTGAAGCTGCTCAGCCTACGAGCCACAAAGGTTTGCCAGCAATAGAAGTAGTCTGGAGAGAAAGAAAACAAACATTGCCACAGACAACATCCATAAAGTGAAGGAAAAGTTGCATTTTAAGTGAATTTGGCTGGTTCAATCTGGTTTGTCTTTATTCCTCCACCTTTGTAAGTCATGACTGTGATCTGCACTCCAGCTTTTTTCAGCATTCTCAGGCCCTCTCTTTCTTTACTGTCTTCCAAGTCACAGAAGTAAAGGCGTGAGACGAAGATCCTGAGGCGGAGGTTGGGCGTCTGGCTGAGTAACTGGGCCAGTCTGGTGGAGCAGTTGGCACAGGGAGACCAGGAGCAGAACCAGGTGATGGAGTAACTGAGCCTCTTCTCTCCAGCAGCTCCACACCCCCACAGACCAGGGCACAGGACTCCCAGGTAGCGCAGAAACAGCATCTTTGGAGAAAGCGGAGAAGATAATGGGGAGTATAATTATTCTTTACTTTCATTTGTTATTTTCAGCCCCTCCCCGTAACAGGACCACTTTACAGGATATGCTCCACAGATTTTCACCCACAGTATTTACCTCTACATGGCAGCCACTGCGATTGCGGAGGTGTCCAAAGTCAAAGGTCATGGAGTCTGGGCCCACTCGCCTCTTCACTACGAAGCAGAGGTAGGTCTCATGCCGGCCCCTTGCCCAGCGCATATTCTTATAATGAAAGATGAACTTTTTGGGCTGCAAAAGCACACTGAGACAAAAAGAGACATGGTGCACAGCAGTGCATGGTGGTTAGTTAGCACTTCTATTTCTAAGAGTGAAAGTGTTGGTTATATAAACAGATAGAAGAGCTTACTTTATTATATATTTAAAGTCAAATTTGACAAAAAATAACCATTATCAAAATGCCATCATCTTTAGCTGAAGATAAATTCAGTTGTACTTAACAGAGACGTGTCATTTTGTGCCAGGAAACACGGAGACAAATGTAATTAGGGAACCCGTTGAGTTATCCCCCTAACACATTGCTATTCAGATGACTCACACATGAAATCAAGTTTTAATTCAGTAAGTTAGCACAATAGACACATGTAAAACCTGTGGTTAACCAGACGTAAGTGATGGACAGTCAGAGGACGATTCACATTCACTGCTCTCGCTCTCACTTTCACAACTTGGAGTGAAACCGGGACAGTTAATTACTACGGAAACCTTCATTAATACTTGTAGTACCATAAGTTACTGTGATTTCTTAGAAACATATTTCCACTGCAGATTACCTGATATTAGAATCAAAGGCAAAAGTATTCATAAAAACGTATTCACTATATAATTATATTTTTTAAATAAGTATGCATGTGCAGTCTGTATAAACATGCATCAAACAGAAATGCATATGCAACGTATAAATAGAAAGTTGTCATTATTACTCACCTGTCTAACTTTGTAATCATTTTGAAAGACGCGCCTCGCTCTCCCAGTCGTAAATGGAGGTAAATGAAAAATAATGAATGTGTGTGTGTGTGTGTGTGTGTGTGTGTGTGTGTGTGTGTGTGTGTGTGTGTGTGTGTGTGTGTGTGTGTGTGTGTGTGTGTGTGTGTGTGTGTGTGTGTGTGTGTGTGTGTGATGGAGGGGTTAAAAGGAGGGAACTGAAAACATATACCTCTAAACATAAACATCCTGCACACAAAAGAGCAGCTTCTGGTTGGACAGATTGATTTTTAAAAGTAAGTTCAGGGGCGTGATAGAAGAGACATGATAGATTGCATCGTCTCGCTGCAAACAATTAAGGCTACAAATGAATTACTCATCTTTCAGTGATTATTTTTAAGGACGCTGTGGTTTTTAATGTCCTTTCTTTTTTGAATTACCATTCGTTTACATAATGGCTAAAGTGAAACCATTCTTTTGGTTGAAGGCATTAAAGGAATTTTATTGGTTAGAAACGTTGCACAACACAGATTTTGCACAACAATCGGAGTGACCACACGTTAGAGGAGCGCTTGACGTGATTTGTAACCTTTGGAGTTTTTCACAGACGTCACCAAACTGGCTGAAACTTTCCAAACACTTGAGTCTCATCCAGTCACTGGTCACTGTAGTTTTCCCACATCATGAAGAATGAACTCACAGCTCTTCTCCTTACATTGATGTAGAGGGAGAAGCACTGCACCTTCCTGCTCATTCACCCTCCTCACCTATCAAGCTCCCCACTTCTCCGGGCCTCAGGGTCTGGTGGAGCCATAGGCGTTCCCAGACCTCGGAGGCCCTGACACCTACTTTGTCCTCTGATCTGGGTTTTCCCAAACTGTGTCAGGCGGGGAGTAGAACTGTCATCGACCTCCCTCGCCTTACGTGTCTGTTCGGCTGTCCGGCCAGCTGACCGACCACAGTGTGTGGATAAATCTCACTCATGAGCCTTTGAACCATCAGATGCTGTCATCCGCCCTCGCCAAATGAGGATGTCTATTCTTTTTCTCTTGTCCTTTTCTTCTCTCTGTCTGTTTTAGCTCTGGCCCAGTCTACTCACTCAGTGGTACTGCATGCAGGCACTCTGCTTTCCCATGACTCCCCTCACCCTCTCATGCACTCTGTGGTTTGGGGAATTCACCGTTTCCCAGGGTGGCTGTTTTTGGAGCTCATCTGTGCGTGTTTGTGCTACATGTGCGTTAGCCATCTGTACGAGCATGCCATTAACACAGTCTATATGTTGTTCATCATCTGGAACAAATTCATTTAATTCATCCTATGATTGTGTGTGTGTGTCTGTATGCCCAGAACAACCTCACATCATATTGCATTACTCTGACAGTGCACGGAGCCTAATGTCTCTGCACATTTGATCTCGTGTGCATGTCTTTTCCCGACTTCAAGAGGCTGATCAAATGCCAAACTATATGAAACCACTTCCCACCCAACTCTCTGGGTTTGACCACAGCTGACCAAGGTCATCTCACAGTCACACATGGACACTCACGTGCACTACCAGCCCTCTTGTGCACTGTGCGTGTGTGGTGCAGTTCGGTATGGCCAGACATGGCTGTGCATTTAACCCGTAGTCAGGGGCAGAAACCGGGTGTAGGAAATGCCAAGTCATACTTTCCGAAACCCACCCGCCCACACCCTGCACACACGCGCGCACACACACACACACACACACACACAGCCATAACGTGCAGACACACAAGACCACAGTCACAAACAGACTTTCTTTCCAGTGTGTGAACTCACATCTGTTTCCTGACAACAATAATAGCCACAGATCGGGCGGGTCGAGGCTAACAGGTGTCTGCTCATGAAGAAACAACCTGGTGATGACCAAGAAGTGTCACAAGTATAAATACAGCTTTTACAAGTTGAAAAGGGCCTGACCACACACTTAGTTGTGCATGTAACAGCACTGATGTGTTACAGCTCAGCTTTTTCATCCAAGTTAATTAGAGGACAGTGATTTTCCACTACAGCTTTGCACGATCAGGAGTTTCAGCAGTAAAGTAGAAGCTTCTATTTGTCTTCACATCAGGTGAGATATGCCTCCATTCCCAAACACTTTAACAGTGTACAAACATCCTGTGGTGTTTATCTGCGGCACGTTGACGCTACACTGACATCGGCTGAGGTTTGCAGCTGGGTAGATTTGTAATGCAGGCGCGAGGGCTGCTAACCATATCAAGGTTAGCCTCAGACTCAGGCTGTGTGGATTTCCCCACCACTTAGATACATAAAGTGCCATTTACCTGCAAACCACACACGTTCTTGAGTCAGAATACCCCTGCACAGCTTTTAAGTGCTGTGCAAATGAGTTTTGAGACACTAATAGCAGAGTGGATTTGAGTAGGTGTGATTTTGTAAAACACAAAACACATTTACTGTCATTTTATTTAATCTATGATGTTAATCAGTTAGTTTAATATCTATCAGAAGAGCCCAAAATGATTCCCTAAGATTGTTTATTCTGTGTGAAACACGTCCAACCATAAAGTTTACAGTGATATAAAAACACATTCATGAGAGAACCATAAAATGTCTCTTATTTTGACAAATAATATAAGGGAAATAAAAATGCTAAAGGAAATTTCAAACCCAATCAGTTATTCAAATGTTTCAGCAATAACATATTTTCTTAACGGCTGACACATATACTGTCATGTTCAGCATGAATGAATGCCGAATCTGAAATTCTCAGTCACTGATATTCCTGGTAATTAAATGATAAAATATAACAAAGAAAATCTAAATGAAAGGGAGCTGTTTTTGCAGAGTCATATACTGTACATGAGGGAGAGCAGCGGCAGCCATAGACAAATTCTGCAGGTTCTTAAAAACCACACACACACACACACACACACTTCCTATACAGTAACAGTGCATCCTCCTACACATCTGTCAGGTTTCACACACAAAGAAACACCTGCAATTCTGTTCATTTACCATGAGCTGGACAATAAAACATTTTCTCTGCCGACATTTTACATAAATATTTCACTTCATGATGGAGAACAGCAGACCTGAGGCATCACGATGTCATCTTTGAATTCTTAAATAATAATTTGTTTTGTTAAAATGGACAAATTGTGCTTTCGATGATGAAAACAAAAAAAGGTCAAATATACTTGTAACAAACGCACAAATAGAACAGCAACACAAACAGTAAATAAATACGGGCATAAATAACACAAATACACAATAAATTATTAACTTAAACAAAAATCCAAACATGACACAGCAGAGATCCACAGCTTGCGCTCATGTTTTCTCGTCTTCACGCTCATGGCCTCTTCTTTCACTTCATGAGTCAATCACAGGTCTTTGTAAAACACCTTAGTGAGGGGGTATCCCATAAAGCCTCTCTCCGGCTTCTCCAGCTTCATCTCCTCCTCGTCTTCTTCATCAGCCCCCTCCCCGAGCTGGTGATAACCCAGTTTCTTGAAGAAAACCTCCCCCAGCTGAGAGGGGTAGGGGACATGTGTATAGACTCTGTGCGCTCCAGTCGCCCTCTCTCTCTGCTCCAGACTCTGGACAAGCAGCCGACCCAGGCCCTCCCTGCGGTACCAGCAGCCTGTCACCACCCTGCAGATCCTCCTGATGCCTGCTCGCGTCTCACTCTCCCGGAAGATGCAGCCCAGGATCTCGCCATCGCATTCCGCCATCCAGACCTGTCCTGCTGCCTGCTCCCGCTCTGGTGTGACCTTCTCTGTTGACACCTCCTTGTCCTTGTCCTTTTCCTTGTCCTTGTCTTTGGATCCGATTCTGGATCTTGGCTGAAGAACAGAAATTTTATTATAAGGCTGCAACAAATGCTCACAACAATTAAGCGTGACCTTAAACATAAAAAAAAAAAACATCCCCGGCAAACCAGCACACTCACCTTTTTTGTCAGTGTTGTTTTGCCGCTGATCCTACAATAGGGATTCTGCAGCGTCTCGTCCTGCACCCCCCGGTAGCTGCTGCCCACATAGTCCCAGGAGGGGCGGCTGCTGCCCAGAACCCCTGTGGACCGTGGCATGCTGATTTTGAGAAAGATAATTAGCAGGAAGACGGGAATAGCGAGGGCCAGGATAAAGGAGTGGACGATGCAGCGCAGGATTGAGGAGAAAATGGCCAAGACGAAGAGGCAGAGCGGACGAGTGAGGACGTGGAGGATGAGACGGTTTTCTGTGCCCTCGCAGCCCTCCTGGAAAGACAAATTGACGCAAGTTAAAAAATGTAATAAATAAAAATACAAAGCGTTGAACTACAACCAGCTTCCACCAGTTTTTTGGCTCCCCTGGAAACATTTCAGGTGTCGTTTTCGCAATTGGCAGCACGTTTCTGTATTTGCATGTGTTGTGACTTTTTGCAGCGCATGTGTCGTCAAATTGAAGTTGTTTTTTTCCATTTGCCTGTGTTTTCTTAATTTGAGCTCTCTCGGCCACTGTACACAAAGCCCCAAAGGACACACGTTCATTTCCAATCAATTCAGATGAAATGAACGTGTCCCAAAAGCCTGATCTGAATACGTTGTACGAACCTTGATGAGGGCCTTGATCGTCTCAATGTCGTCCTCCTTCATCCTCCTCATCGCCATCTTATCCAGCTCCAGCCTCACCATGTTGAGACCGGCCTGTGGTCCTCTACACACAGTGTGGTGCAAACGCCAACATCCACACCGTGTGCACAGGGAACCTGCAATCACAGGAGAAAAGTAAATGGACAAGAGGATGCCATTGTTTATATTTATACGTATAAAATACAGCTCTGGGATGTTTGATACAAAAAAATCATGCAGATAAAGTGACACTGTGATGCCAGGGTTTTTACAACATTGGCAAATCTTATTATGCAATGCAGTGGACTCCACATCCAGTGAGTCAGTAGTAGTGTGCAGAGGCATCACACCCACACTGGCCACAAAACAACACAGACAGATGGGGATTATGGAGGATTTGTTGCATGCATGTGTCGCCTCGCTTCTGTGTTTGCACAATTAGATTTCCATCCTGACGATCACCAGAGCTAAAGTCCGAAAAGCCAACGACCTGGTTCCGATCCTTGTAAGAAGATCACGACGTGCTGCGATCCCCTGACACATGTGGACCCCTCGTTTCTACGCTGAAAACGCCCCTTGCCCCTCTTACCTCCTGCGTTAACCCAGCTGACAATGCGCTGAAAGATGGTGAATCCAAACTGTACGAGTCTGTGTCGGTGGTTGTGTCCGTGCAGCCTCAGCACGTTTTGGTGAAATGACCACAGAGTCGTTTCTTGCGTAGAAAGAGGGATTCTGCAAACAAAGGTGCTCCGCTTTGTGGTCACGTTATACATTTTCAGTGTGTCGACCTACGCCATTTGCGTACGTACAATCCGTACGGCGGAAACCCTAAGTGAATCGCCAACAGCGCTCCAACTACGGTGGATTATTATGGTACTACGCACACATAGATAATAGTTCTATATTTAAAATATGCCAGATTTTTGTTGGATTATGAATTATTTGTCAATAAAACTGATAGATCTGGAAGCATCTCAATGTTCATCTGAATCAGTGAAAGATGTCAGTCATTTATACCTTTACTTTATGACTCCCTTCTCAGTGGTGGTAGTTGCATGTTTCTGTTTGTAACCATACAACAGCTTGAAAAACACGACCCCCCCCCCCCCCCCCCATGAAATTACTTAAAATCCACTAGATCCAGATCTGCACCAACATGTTCACTCATCCATCCCAACGACCTCAAGACCCATGAATAAATTTGCAAGTAACTGACAGATCTGAATACACATCCAAATCCTCCATCTTCATTCGGATATTCTGTGGGATGCATTTGGTTTATCTTGTCTAATCTGTTAAAACAGTTAAGGTTTTGCTGCATTGCTGCATTTCCATTATCTCAGCTTGTCATTGAAGGTAGTGGCAGGTTTCGAGGCCCATTTATTATCATACAACAGCTGGAGAAAAAGAGTACCCCCCCCCCCCCACCCCCACGAAGATATTTTAAATCCACTAGATCCAGATTTTCATTTGGTCCTGCATCAAAATGTATACACTGATCAACTCCAACCTCCTAAAGATGAGTTTTATCACCAGGATGCATGAATTATTCTCTGAGAAATCAAAATAATGAAAAAAGAACCACACCAAAATGTACCGAGTTACTCCCAGAGCGATTTCACATCCTTCCACCAAGTTTTGTGTTAATCAGTCCAATAGTTTATGGGGAATCCTGCAAAATAACAAACAGATGGAAACATAACCTCCTTAGCGGAAGTAATAAACTCAAACTAATACGTAACCAAGTAAAAAAAGGCTCATGACAAAGAGGTAAGACAAAACAAATTTATTCATAATTACTTAGTATTAGTTATTAAGGTTGAGAAGAAAAGGCCATTTACAACATGTATTCACAAAGTTACTGACTTAATAAACAAACTGCCAATGACAGTATCATTCAAACTAATATTTGGGGGGAATATTCTGAGGACCATGAACAGCCTATTTGAATGTATAACATTTCTAATATGTGGCACCATGGTATTACAACAGAGTACTCATCTCATTGCATGTTCTCCTCTCAGTTCCATGAGAACTCAAACTGACTAAAGTGCTAACACGCTGAGCTCACAAACAAGTGAGGCATTTATTAACGCACCCATGCACGCACACACACACACACACACAACATGCACACTGGTTTTAGTCAGAGAACTGCATCTCTTCAGAACTAGGTATAGGTCCATTTCTCATTGAGTCATCGGTGGGTGTCTGTTCTTCTGTGCTGGCAGCAGAGTTGTGTTCCTTCATAGAATTTTCATTTGCTTCATCAGTCGCGGCCTCATATTTGACCTCACTGCTTTGTGAGATGTCCCCGTCCCTTCCTCTCTCGATTCTCCCTTCCCTCAAGCTACTGGTGCTGACCTCGATGATGACAATTTCCTCCCCATTTTCCAGCTGGAATATACCTTCCATGGCCCCTCCATCCTCAGTAACCCTACCGCTTGAAGCATTGCAACCTGCCCCATCCTCCCCCATCATTCCCCCTTCACCTTCGATCAGGGCTATCATCTGCATACCCTCCTCACTTTCCTGCTCCATTTTGGTCTCACCCCCAAGTTCAAACACCATCTCCTGCCCGTCAAGGGGCACCAGACCTTGGGTTTGTGTGCAGGAAAGCTGCAGGCTGTTTTCTTGCCCTTGGCTGTAAGTGGCACTGGAACCATTGTCCTGTGCCTCGGTGTGAAAGTGAAGGACATAAGACTCTCCCTGGCTGCTCCCCTCTCCTGTGTGTCTCGTACCATGCTTTTCTCCACCCCAGTTGTGAAGAAGTGACATCATCCCTCCCTTATCCTCCCCCTTTTCTTCATCACCTTGCCCATCTGTCTTAAACTGAAGCACAAGTGACTTTCCCTCTCCACCCATTCCCCCATCGACTGCCTCAGTTGATGCGTCCCCTTCAAACTGTAACACGTAAGACTCCCCACCCTCCTCAATGTTCAGCCCCTCCTTTGCCTGTTCTTCATTATCAAAACACAGCACAAACTGTTTCCCTGTCACGGTCTGCCTTGTCCTCATTTGCCCAACAGTGGTATGAGGTTTCTGTTCCAGCATGGCTGGGATAGGAGGAGAAACTGATGCTGTGGCTGATGTGGTGGCTGGTGTAACCACAGTAACAGCTGATGGGGGCCCTGAGGTGTCCACTGTGTGGACTACAGAGGTGGAGGATGGAAATGTTGAGATTGTAGTGCAAGATGTTGACAAAGAAACAGTGGCTACAGATGATGAAGTCTCTGTACTAGTGTTAGCAGCAGATATCTGCGTGAAACTTTGTGTCACGTTACAGTTTGTTGCTGACAAAGCTCCACCTGTAGTTTGACTGACAGGAGCTGTTTCAGACTTCTGAAGAATAACTTTTGGTTTGCGTCCCCGTCTGCTCCGTGCTGTCCGTGTGCTTTTCCCTAATATGGGCTTAGTGAGTAGGGAGTTCGTTGACAGGGTGTGCGTTGGCGTGGCAACAGGAGTGTTTGCATTGTTATTGTTGTTGGTGATTATGATCCTGGTCTGCTGCTGTTGCTGCGATACACTTGAATACTGGGGTATCTGAGTCTGTGTTTGGTTTAGGACGGGCTGGAGTGCTTGGATTGTCTGGAGTACAGGCAGAGTCTGAGGCTCCGGAGCCTGTGGAGGGTTGTTTGTTGTGGGAACAAGAATCAAGCTGGACTGGCTGCCATTATTGGAGGGGCACTGCAGGAGGAGGAAGTTTTGGGGCTGGGACGGAGGTGGTGGCGGAGGAGGAGGGGGTGGAGGTGCAGGAGATGACAGAGGAATGAGCTGCAGCCCACTGACTGTCTGAATCATAAAGTAGTGCTGGGAGGTGTTGGGGGGAATATTTAGTGCTGGCTGGGACACAATCAAGCTGCTATTGTTTCCTGAGGCTTCCAGGGTGATGGGGTTGAGCAGGGTTGTGGTGGTGGTTACTCCTCCGACACTGGCTTTCACAGCCACACCGTCTTGACCTCCATCACCAAGGCCGGGCAGGGGAACGGTGCTGCCATGGGTGCGGATGTGCCTCTGCAAGTAGGAGTGCATGACAAACTCTTTGGAGCAGTACGGGCATTTGAAGTCCTTGCGTGAGGAGTGTGTGCGAAGGTGGAGCTGAAGGTTGGAGGAGTGTGTAAAGCTTTTATTGCAGTGTGTGCACTGAAAGGGTCTCTCCCCGGAATGGGTGCGTTCATGCTGCTCTCAGAGAAATAACAACAAGAGAAGAAGGAAGAGACATTAAAAGAACAGTTTGTAAGATAAGACAAATCTCTTCAATACAAACAGATGAGAGTTCACAGCTGAATCTTTAGAGGCTGCACTGACCTGTTTGAGGTTTGATGTTTGGGAGAAAGACTTTGAGCAGATGGAGCAGATATGAGGCCGCAGTCCAGTGTGCATCTGACTGTGTCGACGCAGACAGCTGGTGTTCTTGAAGGACTTGCCGCACTCCTTACACACATATGGCCTCTCACCAGTGTGCTGCCGCAAATGGTACTGGTAGTGAGAGCTCCATTTGAAAGTGAGAGGGCAGTGAGGGCACTGGAAAGCCCGCACACCGGTGTGGACCTGGGTAAAGTGTAAAGGACATTTGTTTTTTGTTTTATATTTGGAATTATGTTAGAAGATTTCAGTGTTCAAAAAGAAAGCCAAACTTTAATCACAGCACATAACCTGGACATATCTGCAGCGAATCTATGATGGGGTTACTTTAACATTTGTTAATATGAATGATATTGTGTGTGTGTGTGTTCTAATGAGCACAATTCACAAAGAATGCTTTGAAACTGAAAAAGCCTTCAGTTCTGTTTCTTCCAATAGGAACTAAATGCAGGCCATGAGTGGCAGCCAGCAAGGGGACATTAAAATACAGCCACAAGAGTGCTGTAATTGCAGAGTTTTCTTTTTTATTGCTGTTTGGATTTGTCTTTTGTAGACTGCATTCATCTGCAGGGGTGTGCACTATACTGGAGAGCCACAACCCCAGTAAAGTGGAGAAATGTGGAGTTACACTATGACTAAATCATGAAGGTCAGCTCCCAAATCATGGATCTCTCACTTGGAACTTAAGCTTGTGTGAGACTGAGTCTTACCCTCTGATGGATTGAAAGTAGTGACGACCTTTTGAAGCTCTTTCCACACTCAGTGCAGCGGTAGGGCCTTTCCCCAGTGTGATCCCTCATGTGGTACTTTAGCCCAGATGAACCTTTGAAGGCTTTTCCGCACTCTGAACAGCGGTACGGCCTCTCTGAATGACCGTGTGGGAACAGTGACACATTTGTGAAAACCAGTGTAGTAATTATCACAGTAAAAAGCAACCTCTTACGTGTTAACCTATCTTAAGGACAAAGAAACATCAACTTCCCTGGTTGCCAGAAATGTTTCACCCACTCTGATTCTGAATACAGTGTGGATGGTCTCTCATTAATAGAATTACCAGTACAGATGGAAAGTATTAAATATGAATCTCCATAGCCTTCATGTCAAAATGCAGTTTGTGTCTGTTCCGTTATCAAAATGCCTTTACCTCCAGCAGGAGTGCTCTTGCTGGCTCCTGTCTTTTTGGGGGCTTTGGCTGGTTTAGCTGGCTGTTCTTCATGCTCCTCACCGACGGTAATGATGTCGACGTGGATCTCCCTCGGGCCCTCCTGGTGCTTGTCAGCTTGGCTGGGAGAGGAAGGCAGAGGGATAGACAGGGAAAGGGACGGAGGGCACACTATCTCCGCTTCTGCCTCAGCCAGGAGACGCTGCTCAGGGGTGTGCGAGTGCTGGTGGGTGAGGAGTGAGGAGAGAAGGGGAAAGGAGCGGTCGCAGGCGGAGCAGCTGAACTGTGAGCGGGACTGTGATGAAAGTGCATGCATCTGGACAAACAAAAAGGGCACACAGAAGATAGAGGTTGTTGTGAGGACGGATAATCTGCACAACAGCGATAGTGGTGGAGTAATTACAAGTCATTCTCACCAGTGAAACGTGTCTATTGAGGCCTCCACTGGTCTTGAAGGTCTTATTGCAGTAGCCACATGACAGCCCTGCCCATGTGGTTCTGTCCTCTGGCTGAATGGTCTCAGAGCTCTGAGTCACCTCAGTGAAGCTCTGCAGCAGGTCAAACTGGGCCTGGGTGGTGCCCACATTCTGACAACAAACCAAAGGAAGTAAAACATATCAGAAACATTTCTGCAGTTTAAACGCACTAATCTTAGAGTATAGATTTTTATCCCCACCGAGGAGGTTACTTTTTCCATCCACAAGTGCTTGTCTGTTCGTTAGTTAGCTGAATTATGCAAAGAATATTGAACCCATTTCTCCCCAGGGGTGCGGAGTGACCCAAGAAAGAACCCTTTACATTATGAAGTGGATCCAGATAAATGGGGGATCCATCACTTCCTTTAACATGGCAAGATAGAGAGTCAGCCTTGGCGGAGCTGTGCATTCTCCAAGCCCCCCCTCTAGTTTTATATGAATTAAGATATATTATATAGACTGATGTGTGTATTGTCACTCTGTTCCAATTCACACTTTGGCCAAATACTTTGCCTGATTTTATGATGGCTGATAATTGGTCTATTCAACTTAGAATTTCTTTATGTGTGTTGATCTTATCCACACCTGTTGCCATGTTTCTGTCTGTATTTTTCACGAATAAAGCTTGGTGGCTACATTCATGACAAAAACATAAGCTGGATAAACAGCCATCAATGGGCCCCACACAGAGGTCTGAAACCAGGCAACAAACTCCCGGTGGCCTGATTCCCTGTCTAGATACTGTAAGCCATTTCATTGTTTCCCTATATTAAAAGTTAAACTGTTTTATTTTTCTCTTCCTGCATTCATCCATTTGATCCCACTTCACTTACTGTATTGCTGTTATCTGTGACCTCTGTCAGTCCAAGGAGCACCTCTGTTGCGTGTCCATTTTCAACCACTGTGGTAGTCTCCACCACCTCCTCAAAGTCAGCCAGCAGGTGTCCAGCTCCAACAAGCCCATCCCCAACCTCCATCCCTCCCCCAGGCCCACCGTCTCCACCGGCCCCGTGCCCCTCTGGAGCCATGTGGATGGCTTGGTGCTCTTCCAGGTCCGTTTGTGTACCAAAGTTATGGTGGCAGCTGCCACAGCTGTAAATCAGGACACTGGCCCCAGTGTCAGTGCTCAGGTGAACCTCTGTCCCAATGGCCCTGGATGAACAGATCTCCTCCCCAGAGGAGGTAAGGGTGAGCTGGCGGAGCAGGGTTGAATTCTGGCTGGACGAGGTGGTTGACAGGAACACTTCTTCCATCCCCACCCCCACTCCATCCGTTCCTTCCTGGCTCACAAACCCCACCATGTCCGTCAACATGGATGACGCCATTTCCTCTGCCCCTACCACCACCTCCATATTTGCCTTCCTTGCATCCTCTCCTCTCTTTCCCTCCTTCCCTCCTGCGTTGAGGTGTGCGTGAGAGTTCTTGTGCAGAGCTAGGTTCGATGAATGTGTGAAGCTGCGTCCGCACTCACCACAGATGTATGGCCTCTCGCCTGTGTGTATCCTCATGTGCTGCCTTAGGTTGGTGGACTGAGTGAAGGATTTGTTACACACTGTGCAGGTGTAAGGCTTGAGACCAAGATGGACATTCTTGTGTCGCCGCAGACTGCTTGAGTTCTTGAAGGCCTTGGGGCAAGTGTCACAGGGATATGGGCATTCTCCAGTGTGCTGGCGCAGGTGATACTGGTAGTGAGAACTCCACTTAAAGGTCAGTGGGCAATAGGGGCACAAGAAGGTACGAACTCCAGTGTGGACACTCTGATGGACCTGGAGAAAGACAGAGACAAAGATGTAAAAATCCCTCTCGAAAGTTAAGTCTTTCCTTGTGTATAACATGACTTAGTTTGACAGTTCACCTGGAGCAGAGAGGAGCGTTTGAAGGCTTTACCACAGTCCTGACATTTGTAAGGCTTCTCCCCTGAGTGAGACCTGCAGAAGAAGAGGACAGTACTATTGATTATGTACAATTATTAAATGTGTGACACATAATTAAGATACAAATACATGGCAATAATTTCTACTGCAATATAATTTTATACATTAGCAGCAAAAAGGTATGTAATATGGATTTTAGATATTAATCTTCTGCCCTCAGTTTCCTGTTAAACTGAAATTGGACAGATTATGAGTAAGGCTGAGGTGAATCCAGTATTTGTTTCAGGTATTTCTTTAAATAATATACTGCTCACTGGCTGTTAAAGATATGCTCACATTAGACTTCTGCCTTGCCAATATTCCATCCACTTCACTTAAGTCCGAGAACCTTCAAATACAGAAGTGCTGTGTCTGGAAAATGGAAACAACCAGGCTACACACTATATAGTATCACTCCTATACACTATTTATAGTTCATGATCACTCTCCTCAATGTTCAATCACTGACCACCCTTACATCCTTTCTCAGTGTTGAATATTTAGAGGATTTGTTGAAAGATAAGTATCTGTATCTTAAGCCTTTGGCTGGCCAAATGATGGCTGCTTAAAAGATTCCACACACACTGTATCTACATGTTAATGTGTGTTACAAATGCTCCATCGATGAGGTAGCTCCCATTCAGAACACTTTTATAACACTTTTATAATATCCAATATGTGTTTGGTATAAAGTAATTTTTTTCATTACACAAATACTCCAAAAGCAGGTAACAGTATTGTCGATCAGACAGCTGGTAGTGGATTATGATGGTGGATTTTTGATCGTGGCGGCATCTGATTGTGGTGGTGGTTCCTGATCGTAAGACACTTATGAGACTAATTGTGATTTGTGAATATGGGCTATACAAATAAAATGTGATTGATTGATTATTGCCAAGCTATACCGTTCGTGGTAGAGCAGAGCAGAGGAGCCCTTGAAGGCCTTGGGACAGAGGTTACAACGGTAGGGTCTCTCATTGTTGTGGCTCCGCTGGTGGTGAGTCAGCCTGGACGACCACCTGAAGCTCTTGCCACAGTCCAGACACTGAAAGGGATGCTCCGACTGCTTGGGCTGCTGGGCTGGACCTGACACAGACGACGTCACCATGTCCAGGACCACCTCTTCTCCGCCCTCCAGGACCTCCTTGTCCCCCTCCTCGAGCTCGCATCTCTCCTGCTCGTCCTCGCCGTCCTCTCCTGAGCCGAGCAGGGACGGGAAGGGAGAGAGCGAGGCGGCGGACTGGGGCGGCAGCAGTTCTGATGGGACCACTAAGGCCACTGAGTTAGCCATGAGGGTGTTCCCGAGAAAGAGTGGCGTGGGATCACTTGTGGCGCGGTGTCATGGCGTTTCCTCCTTCCACTTGTCCTGCTTTCATGTTTTCTTCTGGGTGTTTTGATGAACTCCTTCCCCGGACACAGCAGCTGTCATCCCAAGTAGGCAGCTCAGGGGAGGTCTGACATGGAGAGAGATGGAAACAAACACAAGCACTAGAACTTGGTGACTCCTCGTGAGCGTGTCCCCTTTAAATTCCTCCCCCTCCCTCCCTCCCTGCTGTCTCTCCTCTGGCTGTCAGTCTCTTTCTGCCCGTCCCCGCAGTGCGGTGCTTGCTAGCAACAAAAACACAGAGGCTAAAGCTAAGCTACACATTAAGCTCCCATACATTCAAGTGTTTGCAGTTAGCTGTGCGAGCTACAAAGCAACAACAAACAAATAGGACATTTTAACGGCGTGAACACAACCGGTTACC